>NW_025920107.1:2397582-2680088 GCF_902686445.1 Sciurus carolinensis | reverse complement strand
GACATGACATGCACCTGTTTTGTTTTAACAGTCTCCCCTGCAGCTCTGCACTCACAGCTCCTTTAGTTATTGCTGCTTCAGGTTCTCCCTTCAGGGGCACTGGTTCTGTCATAAACTAAATTCCGATCTCCAGGAATTTTCTCTGATCCATCAGCAGAACCTGTCTTTACTGTAAAAATCATGGCCTTTATAAAATAAAAGTACTTTGAATTTGAAGCAGCCCCATGGGAAAAATAAGCATAGATTAGGGCTGCTGGACTGCCTTAGGGATATTTGTTCCCGCAACAAAAATACCCCACAGACACTGGGTAAAATAATGTTGAGCTATATTTATTGAAAAACCGATGCCTTTTCATGTCATTTTTACCTTTCTGTCAGGAGTCTTGATGGACTTGTGTGTGTCACATTGTATAGTCTCTCAATGGGTGTAATAATTGCAATCAGCTATTCTGACATTTTTTTAATTCTCCAAAGATGTTTTTTATGTTGATAATTAAGAAGTAATTTGGCATATGAAATACTATTTATACAGAGTTTCTGTGAGGTTTTCTAAAACACACAGAATTACCAGTACATTCCTGTGTTATCTGGCAGTCCTACCAGAAGAAATTCTTATTTCTTCATTCAGTTCAGTAAAGGTGATCTGAAAGATGAAAAACATGTGAAGAAGATATTTAGTACTGTGGGTTGGCAAATGATCAGACATAGCAGTTTCTGTAATCATATGTCTTGAAACTATATATTAACATGTATATGGAGATATCCACAATTTCTCACCAAGTCTGAATAGGGCATCAATCACTAAGGAAAAATACCAATTTTGGGGACCAACAAAGTATCAGACCTTATCTTTTGGCCTAGTGTCTATGTAGCATGAGATGCCCTGAGTGTATCTCTACCTGAAGGAAAGGCTATAACCTCAAATTTTAGCTTGCCTCTTCTGGAGCTTGGCCACTCTCTTGTGCTCTGAAAAATATTTCTCAGTTATGTAAATTCCTTTACCTAGGAACTACTAAGCTGCCATAACTGCCTTTTGTTCCCATTCTGATAATTCATTTTCCTCAGAATTCCCAGCTTCAAAGTTACTATTCCATTAGTGCAAAGCAATTTATATTTCCTGTCTTCCCAGCTGATTTTATTCAAAGTCTTCTCAGTCTTTCCATCAGAAGAATAATTCAATTCACCTATGTTTGGCTAAAGTTGTATTTCATAAATACAGAACAGTCCAGTTGTAGGAGTCACACGTTTTTCAAATTTCCATGTAAGTCTTCATCCCAGACAGAGCAGGTTCATTCCAGTTGTTCATACAGATCCCTCTGAGTCACAAAGCACTGAAGTACAAAAATATATATATTTGAAGTTTATTCCAATGCTCATAGTGCTGGAGTCATATTTCATACAATGCATCATGTCATGAAAGACCTCTTTACTGCAGTGGTAAATTGTTTTGCAAGGTTAAAAAATGTATGGATTAGATCTCTCAAACTCTGTTAGACAGATTTGTTCCCTTAAGATAAAGCCCTTCCAAGGGAAAAATATTCTGGGCTTTCTCCAAAGAACATCTTGATGGCTGTACATATGAAGGTACCCATTCTGCCAAAGGTTTTCCAGTGGGCTTGAGTGTGTCACATCGTACATTAACAATGATTAATTTATTGCATTCACCTACTCTGTCTTTATTTATTAAATATTTTTCTATATTGACAATTAAGAAATTTTGTAATGATTGAAATGTTTCTTATGCAGAATTCCTATGCATATCCCCAAAAGATAGAAATTTCATAGTAAATTCAATTGTCTCTGTGCAACACTGCTACAAGAAATTTTCTTTCCCTCATTGGCCTTTTATTTTATTTTTTCTTTTGTGGTGCTGGGGATTGAAACCAGGGCCTTATGATTGTGATGCAAGCAGTCTATAAGCTCAGTTATATCCCCATCCCTTTTTTCTATTTTAATGCAATCAAATTTTTCATTTTTATCTCTTGTATTTACACATGAGAGAAAAAATACATAGTTCTTGTTGAATATATGGCATATTTTAGTAAATATAATGTTCTACAGTTTCACCCATTTTCCTAAAAATGCTATAATTTTATTTTTGATGGATGAACAAAGTGACTTTTAAATATTTTATCTCTGAATAGGTGGGAGAAAAAAATTCTCAGAGGATCAGTTAGACAAAATGTCTAATTACTGAAGAATCATTGGTGAATTTAAGAGAAGAGCATATTGAGCTCAGAAAAGTCTTTAGACAGTCTTAGTCTGATCTGAGATACTTGGAAAAATAGTGCCCCATTTATCACCAGAGTATGAAGCAAGGAATCTCTCTTCTCTTTAAAATAGCTTCTTACCAATGTAAACCCTGGTGTACAGGTACTCCCAAATGCTCTCTATCTATAGCTGACTCTCAGTTATAATACCTGTTCTCTCACAATTGTCTATAGAAAGTGTATATGGACTTCCAGGGCCAAACACTTTCTGGCATCCAAACCCCAAGTCTGTTACTGATTTTCAACTATTAGAAAGGGAGTCATTGTGTGAACATACCAAAATAGATTTCCCTATATTCAAAATTAAGGGTTGTTTTTCAGACTTTCAAAAGATATCCTTTCTTCACAGAAAAAAAATTCTTAAAACATCCTATCACTTCATTACAATAAATTACACTGTTTCACTCTTTCTTCAGGGAGTTCAATTGTTTGCCTTTTCAATTGGAAATATTACCCTGACTATATCAGACTTTCCTCCTAGTTCAAATTGAGAAACATAACAATAGGCCATTGTCTTGTGACTCTGAGGGCTGAAGAGACAATTTTAAATGAATCTTCTACTTGGCAAATATCTTGCTTAACTCAAATAATTCTCAAAATGTATTATCTTTCATTCTTATATGGAGCTTTTCCTCTCTGCAAAATTTTTTTGAACTTCTGTTGGTTTCAAAACACCAAATTTTAAACATGTCTAAATTATTTCACATGAATTATCCAGTTTGTGGTATGCAGCTTCAAATTGGGACATGTTGGTAAGTTTAGAGAATACAAAAGACCTCTTTCTATCTTTATGGTTGCATATAGAAGGCAAATTCACCACCGTGCAGACCTGTTGTTGTACCATGCACTAGTATTCAGAGAAAACCAAAAAATAGTCTGGTTTATAGGTACAAGGAATATTGGAGAACATACCTAATCTTCCCTGTGTCTTACAGATAAAGTATCAGGTTCCCACTGCTCTGCAATGCATTAAAAATATGCTAAACTTTCCATACTATTTTTATGAAAGAAATATATAGGTTTACTCTGTAACTGAGCTGGTTTAATTATCAGTTCAGAATGAAGAAAATAACCTCTGGAGGGAAACATAAAATAATACATGATCTTACAATTGGACTTGTTTAACACAAAGGGAGATAAAATGGTCCAAGCTGTGATACATATGCCAATTTACCCCCACATTGACAAAATGGTAGTTTCCTTGCTCCTTGAGTGTCTTCCAGATATCCATCTGAAATGTAACTACTTTTACCAGTGCCAAACTGATTACCAACCAGAGGACTACGTGTCACTTTTAATTCAAAGTTTCTCTGGAACATAGCAGACTTCTTTCTTTTTTCTTATGTTGCACCTTTCTACCATTTTAGTAAGTTTTTTCCTAAATTTTAAAAAAGGAAGTGACAATAAAATAGAAAATTTTGAAATCCAGCTGTGTCTGACCTGGGAATGTCAGGCTATGGCATAATCCCTGTGGATTTTTTCTCTTCTCCTAATAAGTACATTAAGGGAAAATTAAAGAATGTCATATGTACAAGTTTTTATTACTTTTTAAGCACTTTTCTGAAGACTTCTTGGGCTTGTACACTCTGTGAATATCTGATCTTGATTTAAGCTGATAGAAAAGTGAACTCCATTGCAATTAATACTTTCCATGTGTTCTTTACTACAGTATTATGGATGTGTCAATTTTTCAAACCTCTATTTCTGAACTCAATGTGTTTTTTTTGTTTTGTTTTTAGTTTGCTTTGTGTATGTGTGTGTCTGTGTGTGTGTGTGTGAATTTACTTTTGTTCTTGCACCAATTACTCTCATTTTGTCTATCTGGACCTCCTATTCCACTGTTTTTTGTTTCCATATGTCTTATTACTTAAAGGTTAGATCTTAAGTACACTGGAAAAAAGTGAGACCTCCTTTGAAGTGAATTAAGTAGGGAGAATATACAATATTTGTGATAAAAAAGAGATTCTACTCCTAACATCACCAATATTCAGAGGCCCTTCACATTTCTGAGTCATAATGTAAAAATTCAAGCCTAATTTTAAATAGTTAAAAATGACAGTCTTTTTAATAACTACGTGTAGGTCTTTTTAATGTTTTCTTTGAGAAAATAATACCTCATAAAAGCTATAAAAACTTTGTTTTCTATCATTTTCATGCATTTGTGGGCCTATCTATATATTGTATGTTGCATTTATATGTGGTTGTTTCACTATATCATGTACATGGTGCCAAAATTGACATACTAATAAAAAAGCCCTTGAAAACTTATAACAAAATGGACCCAAATGACTTACAGTTCACTTAATTAAATTTACCTTGATAACATTTTTATGTCTTTAAATTAACTAACACTCTCATTTTGCTTGGTGGTCAAACAATAGAGTATTGTTTTCTATAAAATTATTAACATATGTCTAGTTCTTTCTAGGAATTTTTTGAAAAGGCAAAGGTAAATTCAAGTGTTAAGTAGTTGTATGATATCTTAATTTTTCTCAATAGCATACATAAATTTATGGGTAACAGATTTAATAAAAGTGGAATAAATATTTATAAACATATTCCTTAAAGAGACATCTGACTACTTTGCTACTGCTCCATACGAATTCAAGTATTCTTGACTTCTTACATTGTGTAAGAAAACGTGTTTTGTGCTTTTGTACATTGTTGGTATATTGAAAAACAATTTAAGATTGTTTTATTTGTGGATTTGGGTCTTCAATAAAAACAAAATGACTAAGAAAATTCTGATTACATATTTTGAGAAGAGACTAATTAAGGACAGATTAGGTAAAATGAGTGGCTAAAACAAAGAAGAATGAGCAAAGTTAGGGGAGGGGCTATCACCAGGAGGACACAGTGGAGTCTTAGCACTAGTGGGTGAGGGACACTCACCCACAGTACTCAGAGTACTTTGAGCAATGATGGGTGAGGGGAGATTTAGGGCAGGACCCAGAGTAGATGAAGCACTGGTTGGAGAGATGCACTCACCTATATGGTATAGTTGAACCTGGGAAATGATGGTGAAGGGGAGTTTTAGGGCAGAACACAGAGAATCCTGAGCAAAATTAGATGAGGTGTGCTTGACCACAGGAGCCAGAGGAGACTGACCTCTGTTGGAAGAGGGTTGCTCATCAAGATGACTCATAACCCTTGGACCCTTTTCAAGAGAAAAATTCTCAGTTACTTCAGGGGTCATGGGAGAGTGGTACCTTTTCAAATTTCTGAAGAACTCCTCCATGCTGATGGAAAATTTTCCATAACTACAGTTCATACTGTTCCTCGAAGGTGTGCATTGTGCCTGATCCATGGGTCCTAAGAGGTTTCCTCTTTTGTCCAAAAAGAAAAGCCAGTGACTTATCAGAGGAGATCCTAAAAACATTTAAATATATGGGTTCCATCCACTGTTCAGATAGATGTAAGAAATCCTGGGCATGGTATATCACCCATAAGAAGTCAGCCACTTAAGCAAAGGTGTGGAAATGGTGGAAAATGTGTAGTAGAATGAGGCTTTCATTGCTTTAGGAATTGACATCCATTGAAATTATCTTGGATTTAAGGCATTGGTGAGGAGTCTCTCTACATGGCAGCTCCAAAGTCCTATTGAGTTTGTTAGAAAGAGGAAACAACCTTATCTGTAAATGTTTCTACATTTATGTTGACCTGGACATGAAGAAAAGTCCACACATGTTGTACTGAGTTTAGCAGGAAAGGAGCTCACACAGAGAGTTCACTAAGGGAAAAAGGTTGCCTAGGGATCATTGGAGAGTGAGCACCAGTAGTTGAAGAGAGTTCACCCACAAACCCAGAAGGGACTTAGCACTGGTGGGTGAGGGGTGCTCACATACTAGAGTCAGAGGACCCTGTGCAATTGTGGGGGAGGTGAGATTTACAGCAAGACACAGAAGACTGAGCACTGGTTCCAGAGTACTCAGAAGACCTTTAACAATGGTGTTTAGGAGAGTTTTAGGGAAGAACCCAGAGAAGACCCAGAAAAGTTAGATGAGGTGTACTTGGTTGTAGAATTTAGAAGAGGCAGAGCTCTTTAAGGAGAGGGTATATCTCCTGCAGGTGTCAGAGTTTTGGGATCATTTTTGAGAGTGTCTGTTGGTCCAATGTCTCAGTATGATGATGTATAGTGCGAATGGTGCTATTAAAAAGGTCTAAAAATTCACCTTGAGGATGAAAAATTGTCCTTGGCACATTTCACACTGTCCCTTGAAGGTGTTCATTGAGCCTGACCCAAATGTCCTTGGAAGGTTTTCTTCTTGTCAAAAGAGAGCATCCAATGACATATCAGAGAAGATCCTGAAAATACTTAACTATATGCTTTCCATCCAATGCTCAGAGAGATGGCAGAAATATGGGTCATGATACATCACTCATAAGATCTCAGTTACTTGAACAAATGTGTGGAAATGGAGGACTATGAGTGATGGAAAGAGGTCCTTAATGCTGTGGGAATTGACATACATTAAAATTGTCTTGAATTTTCAGGCATTGATGAGGAGCCTGTCTGCATGGTAGCAGCAAAGTCATATTGAGGTTGTTCCAAAGAGGAAGTATCTACATATTTAAAAGTTTCACAGTCATTTTGACCTGGATATGCAGGTAAAATCAGAGATGATTTACTGACATTATCAGAAAAGGGGCTCACTCAGACAGTTTACTCAGGGACTTGTGTACCTACAGCTCATTGGAAAGTGAGCACTTGTATGTAAAGGGTGTCCACCCACAATGCCCAGAGGAGACTGATTACTTGTGGGATAGGGGTACTCTACCATAGTAAACAGAAGACCCTATCCAATGGTGTGTGAGATAAGATTAAACACAGCACCCAGAGAAGACTAAGAACTCCTAGGGGTGGAATGCTCAACCACAGGGCAGAAGACTTAGTACTTCTGGTCTGGAGACCTGGCTCATAGGATAGTTTATATCCTTGGTACTCATGTGAATGTAGCACTCACTCTTCTTCAGTTGTCTCCTCTTCTGATATGACCTTGGTGCTGATCTGTGGCCTTATGGAGTTTTCCCTGCCTCCTCAGCTCCCCAGTGTCCTCCCTCCATGCTGGTCTGGGAAGTGACCAACAGTGTGTGGTGTCCTTCCCAACCTCTCTCCTTGACTCCCATACACTTTGTGATGTCATAATGGCCTAGGTGGAGGGGCAGGAACAAGACCTTGAGAGAGGGTGTGGGGTTCTCAGAATTAACTGTGTCCCCCACTGTAACCTTTCCTTGGACCTAATGATCTCTGCCTACACTGACTGTTAGAGGTCTGAAGAGCCTGGCTCCAGTTCTCTTTGTGACCCTGTTGTCCCTGAGTTTAGGAATGCCTTATTTGATGCTGCTGTCCCAGGCATCAGGGGAGGGCAAAAAGTGACTGAAAAATTGATAACCAAGCTTAATTTTCCCATTAAGTCCCTTATGGATCCAGGGACCTCTTTGCCCCACCTTGTACATAGGGACCTCAGGGATGGTCTCTAAAATGTGTTTCCTCATGCTCAGTCCAGGGACCCCTGGGTCTCATTTCTCCCCTCCCCTTCTGCAATGCTTACCTGGCAGGAGCACACCACTTGGTGCCTGGCAGTACTGGAACCCCACACAGACATGCTGTACTAAGTCTTTTGACCCTGACAGCAGGAGTGCCACAGGCTTCTTTGATGTCCTCATTGATGAGTAGGAAGAAATCCCACTACAGGACTGTGATCTGTCCTTGTATCAAGGGATCCTCAGCCAGGGTCACCAGTGACCAAGCAGAGCCTTCCCTCTGCCACAGACCCACCAAGGGTACCAAGCACTACATATTGATACATATTTTATTATCACAATGCCTCCCCCATAGACTTCACTAGATGCTGTGGTTTTAGTGGAGACTGAGATGAAGGGTCCCTGGGGAGGAAAGGGACACTTTGTGGCTGCAGGACAGCAGTGCAGCTGGGAGTTCCTGGTTCAGTGTGGCCCAGGTGCTCTCTCCTTTTCACTCCCTGTTCCTACTAACTCAGGATGATTCCTTGTCTCCTGTGGTCACAGTGGTAGTCACTGTGACTACCACTGAAAGTTGATAGGGCAGACATTCAAACATGTCATTGCCACCACTGGGGAACATGTGATTGAACTGAGGTTATCTAGAGTCACCAAAGCCACTGGTGCCCACTCCCAGGTCATGACTGGGTGGAAGCTGACTGGTTTGGTATGTCTTTTGCCTCTCTAATTTAGATGGGCTGGCAGGAGAGAAGAGTAACTTGCGTGTGTCTCTGCAGCAAAGGTGACCTTTGGTCTTTTATTACCAGGGATTTTGGTGTATTCTGTGAGTAAGCGAGTGCCTTCTCTCACATAAAAATATAAGTATGTAAAAACAAAAAAAAATAAAAAATATATATACACACATACACACATATATACACACATACATATGTATAAATAGCATTTAATATATAAACACACATACATACATAAACAAACATGTTTTTTTCAGTGCTACAGATGGAACCTGGGTATGATCTATCCCTGAGCTGCATGCACACATTTATTTATTTATTATTTATTGGTACAAGAATGATTGAACCCAGCAGTGCTTAACCATTGAGCCACATCCCGAGCCACTTTTTCTTTTTATTCTCAGGCAGATCCTCAGTAAGTGACTCTGAACTCACAATCCTCCTTCTGGCCTCACCTTCCCAAGCTGCTGGATGACACCCATTCACCATCATGCAGGGCTATTATTTTCTTTTGGGACAGGTCTCGATTTATCCCCCAGTCTGACCTTGAACTTGTGATCCTCCCTGCTCAGTGCTCAGTGGTGTCCCAAATAGAGAAACTGTAATTCCAGATGCCCCACCAACATCCAGTTTGTCTCTGTCTTTTCTGTGACATTTTGTCAACCCAAGATTCCCCTTTTTGCTCTTCCTCACTGAAGGGTTATGGAAAACAATATTCCTAAAATACAGCTCTCCAAGAAAAATGGAGGGACAATGTGGTTCAGGGTGAGGGAAGAAAAATGTGCCAAACATTAAACCTCTTCCAGGTGCACACTTTCCTTATAACAATGAGCCCTGAACTTAGACCTTCCCCCATCACAGATTAGCTCTAAATGGAGGCACAGCACATATTAAAACTCTGGGAAACAAAGGATCCCAGAATAAGCACAATTAGTTTCAACCTTTTTACAACCACCACCCTCCAAACTTAGAGTTTTAACCTGTACAACTAGCCCTTGATGGTCAAAACTGTCTCAGGTATATGGCTTTCAATGATTACAACATTGTACCCTATAAAACCAAAATTCCCTCTATAATGGGGTCCACATTCCCCATCTGGAAAATGGGTCCCAACAGCATCCTAGTCTGCAAAGGAGTAAAGCCTTCTCTGTATCCATTGAGGTCTGCCTCCCGTCCTTTTGTGCTTATACTTATGACTGAGGGATTAGATTTTGTGACCTTTGGGATATTTTTTGCCTAGGCCTCTCTCTGCCATCTGGGAGTCACATTGTGTTAAGCCTGTGCCTGGTGACCAGTGTTTTCAGATTGACTGAGAACCTGAGACATTTTGAATGTATCAAGGTCTTGCATTTCTGCTTATTCCTTCTGGGAGCCTGTGGAGGCAAATATGGAGAAGACTGTGGTGCAAGGATTATTGTGATGGTCATAAGCAGGGTCTCTGGAACCAAAGGGAGCATACAGCTCTTCTTCAACTGAACAGCAATCCCCACTTCCTCTGGGGCAAGGAGAAGAAGAAGAGGAGGAGGAGGAGGAGTTCACCATGAAAAGCAGTAAAAGAAAAAATACCACAATAATCTGATGAAAGGTATCTCATGTCCATGGAAAAAGTGGCATGGCTTAGGCCAAATTCTAAAGCAACTTTACTGATGAAGAAAGGCCACAGGATGCAGAATCTATCAGTGTGATGTTCCACAATGATATAAACTAACAAAAAATTAGATAGATGGCAAAGAAAGACAGCAGAGAGAGGGACAGAGAGGGATACAGGGAAAGGGAGAGAGAGAGAGAGAGAGAGAGAGAGAGAGAGAGAGAGAGAGAGAATGAAAGCTCCAAATTTTACTGAGCTCTCTCTGAACTGGCTTTCACTGGATTTCTCCATCACCTTTCCCTCTCTTCATTGTTTGTCTTTTCTTCCTTACTGTTTACAACCATTCTTGCTTTGTATTTGGCTGCACAAATTTTATATCATTCTGATACTGAATCACAACAGCCCCCTCCCAGTTATCCAGCCTTTGAATTAGAATAATTTCTAATTTTTTGTGTTTGAATCTGTTTACAGCACATCTTCCACAGCTATCTCCCTCTCTCTGATCCCTATTAAATAAATGATCATTTTAACCCAATTTAAAAGGCAGATATCTGAATGAAGCTCATTTAAAATTTATTTCAATAAGAGCTTAGGGATCTTCAGAGACCTCTGATTCAAAACCCTCATCCTTGGAATCCACCTCCATTTTCTGCAGTAACTTCCTTTGGTTCTGGAAAGAAACATGTAAAATTAGTTGAAATTGCTTTGGAGTTGGATTTTCCTGTGTTTGGGCTTTGGGTTTCTCTTTTCTAGACAAAATTTTGTATATGAACAGTCTCTTATATTCTTGCCTGTCTAGTTCTATTGTGTCTGTTTGGCAGGTTTTATCTACTTTTGTCATTTGTTGTTTTTTAATTCCTAATAAATAAGCATTTTCTTGAAATACAAGTCAAGTCATTTTACATTTGGTGACAGACCCAAATACATTTAGGTCCTTGGTAATTAGAAGCTGTAAGAGGGACCTAAAAGAGACTTCCTTTGCTTAAAATAACAAAAACAAAACAGTAGCTGTTTACCTAGACCAAAATAATACACACTCTGTGTTACTGAAATCAGGAGAAAGCTTCCCATCTCTGCATTCATTTTTATCTGTCTCTGTATAACTCAAAACTTTGTGACCCTACTCAGTTTTGCATATAGTAGTCAGTGTTCCTGTAAAAGCTAGCACCATGAGGTTTGTCAGTCCTAAATGTACCCAAACTCTCTCCTCCCCTTTGAAGACTGAGGCATCCTGTTTAAGGCCCCTGGGGTAATCTAGTCATCCTGGGTTTCCAGGGTTACAAGTTAGAGAAAAAGGGAGGGATGGAGGAGGAAGAGAGAGAGAGAGAGAGAGAGAGAGAGAGAGAGAGAGAAACAGACAAGTGGGTAGAGAGGGAAATAGAGACAGAAACACATCCTAAGCAGCAAATATAAATATTGTCCCCATGGAACCATGAAGACTTCTCTGGAGCTATCTTCCAGACACAGACACAAGACTGAGGAGACATTCAATCAGACCACTGCTTGACCAGATCAAGATGAATTAATAATGCACTTGGCTGGATTTGTGTCTCAGTGGTAGGATTTTTGCCTAGCACATGTACATGTATTGGATTTCTTCCCCAGCACCACATAAAAGTGAATAAACAAAATAAAGGTATTGGGTCCATCTGTAACTGAGAATGCTTTTTAAAAATGAAAAATGGATGAATCAGTTATGGTAAGGAGATAAAATTCCCCTTTCTTAACAGTTCATGATATAAGCAAAAAAAAAATCAGCAAAAACAAAGGGCAGTGGAGCTACATGGTGAACAGCCTACACTCAATGGACATCCTGACAACAGTGAATGACACAAATACAGAATATGCATTCTAGGATATGGGGATATAGCTCAGTGCATAAAGTGCTTGCCTATCAAGCACTAGGCCCTAGGTTCAATCACCAGCACCCCTGCAAAACAAAAAGAATATGCATTCTTTGTGAGCAAATATGAAATGTTTATCAAACTTAACCATAAAAGAGAACATAAAGCAAATCTCAACAATTTCTAGAATAGGAAATCATGCCACAACTCTTCTCTGAACACCAAGAAAGTAAGCTAGAGTTCAGGCAGGATGGCCTCTGCCTGTCTTGGGAGGCTGGAGCAAACACGAGAATCCCAAGTTCAAAGCCAGCTTCAGCCATTTAGTGAGACCCTTGGTAACTGAACAAGACACTGTCTCAAAATTAATAATAAAAATTATAGTAAGGGAATAAAATCAAATAAACAGGGCTAGGGTTGGAGCTGAGTGGTTAAGCACCACTGAGTTCCATCCCTGGCACTAAAAAAGAAAAAAGAAAGGAAGAAAGGTACAAATCAATAATCAAAACACAATCAGTAGTGTCAAATGTTTGGAGATGAAGCACATTTTAATCTAACACATGAGCTGAGCATGGTGGAACACACCTGTCATCCCAGTCTCTCCAGAGGTTGAGGCCAGAGGATCCCAAGTTCAAGGTCAACCTAGGTATCTTGGGAATCTGGGTAACCTACAAACCCACCCTTTTAAAAAGAAAAGTCTGTGGATGTAGCTCAGTCATTGAGTGCTGATAGTGTACATCCACCCCCAAACATAATAAAATAAAATAACATGCATCAAAGAAAAATCATAATGAAAATTAGACATCTTTTTTTTAAGAGGACAGAATTTTGAACTGAACATTGAATGGCTGAATGATAATAAAAAATATTTTTTGAGGAAAGCAGATAAAATTGTGATAAGGTGGAACCATCAGAGCCCCAGACTTCCAAAAAGAAGTCTGAGGGAATAAAGAAAGCAACTCTTCATTTCAGGAAGTAAAAAAATTACACAACAAATTAAACCCAAAGAAAGTATGAACTTGTAAATTCATATAACTAAGGAAGAACTATCAACATTCACCTCTCACAAAGTCTCGAGCAGATGGGGTTATGGGTGGGCATAGAAAAGAGGTAGGGTGTTGGACAAGGAGGCGTGGAAAATTGGACAAATTGTCCATTTCATCTACCCAGTAGGCTAGATAAAACAGGTACTTCTGTTATTCCTCCTTTAAGCCATTTTGAGATTCTGGAGCCACTCTGGGCCTTGGGTCTCTACCACTTTGTCAGAAAAGGAAATTGGCATTCCTCAAGACTGTGGCACCAGGCAGCAGAGAGGGAAAGTAAGGTACACTGAGAAAAAGCCGGGTTGGCTTAGGGTATTGATGGTTGTGATTTGCATGTTTCTTCTGGTGCCCATTCAGAAAGGAGACTCTTGGCCCTCCAGTCTGTTTACAGCTATCAACCTGTGGTGAAGTAAAATATGGTTTACTATCATAGTACAGCATGGCTTCTGTGTGGCAAAGTCCACCATGGTAGATTGTACATGTTTCAAAAGTTGGTTTGTAACTCTGCATTTATAATGATGCATAGGCTAAAAGCTGAAAGAAAAGGTTAATTCGAAGACCCTTGTTTCAGAGCATTTGTCAAATTTGTTCACAAGCATTTAATCTCTGCCTCCTATTTCTTAATTACTTGATTGCTTTTGCCTCTTTCTCCTGGTTCCCATGAACCAGAACACAAAGATGGCAAAGACATCCTCAGTACCCTACTACTTGTAAAATTACATTCCACACATGCTTTTTTGAAATGGTTTTAAATATATAAATATATATGTCTTTAAATGTCCCATAGCTAGACAAAATCAAAACTCTTTTCTTGACCAACATTCCTCCGTTCCATTCCATAGATGTTACCACTGCTAACACCTGGTTCATACTTGAGTTTTTGGTCTGTACTTGGCATACAGTCCTTTTATGAATGTGGAAATGCACACGCATGCATACATATATTGGCATTCTTCTCCTTCTACTACTTCTTCTTCTTCTTCTTCTTCTTCTTCTTCTTCTTCTTCTTATTATTATTATTATTATTATTATTATTATACCAGGAAGTAAATCTGGGGGTATTTAATCACTGAGAAACATCCCCAGTCCTTTTTAATTATTATTTTGTTTGTTTTTGAGACTGAATATTGCTAAATTGCTGAGGCCAGCCTCGAATTTACAATCCTCCTACCTTGGGTGCACGAGTTGCCGGAATTACAAGCATACACAGAAAGTACTGTGCCTAGCAGTTTATTATTCTTAAGATGTCAAGTTGGAATCATAGAGTAGCATTGTATTCTTCACATAACATGATGCATGCTTTTTAAATTATTTTTACTAAGCTAATATTTAAAGTAAAATTTACTCTTTTAGTGTGAGAAGTTCTGAGTCTTGAAAAGGACTGACAGTTGTGTAACCATCCCCATAACCAAGATATATAACAGTTCCATAATACCAAAAATTGCTGTGCCCCTTTGCAGTACATCACTTATGCTTCTTGAATTGTGGAATTTTGTTGATGTCATTCCATAAGTCTTTTAAAAATGTTTTATTCATGCATTGTTGTCAAACCTCATACCGGGATTCATACTGACATATTCATGAATGCATATAACATAATTTGCTCCATTTCAATCCTCAGTACTTTTGCTTTTTCTCTCCTTCTCCCTGTCCCATTTCCTGTCTGTATTCTACTAGAGTTTCTTCTATTTATTTATTGTTTTGAATAGTTCTGTTATACTCATACACAAAAGCAGAATTTATTATAATACATTTATACATGTGTATATCACAAATTGCTCAATTTAATTCCATAGCTCCTCCCGTTTCCAATCCATCCTTTCTTCTACTCAATTTCCTTCATGTACTCTACTGTTCTCCATTCTGTTTCCATGAGATTCCCTTTTTAAAATTTATTTTTTCTCTATTGTTCCTGCATTATGAGAGAATGTATTTGACCCTTGCCTTTCTGACCCTGGCTTATTTTACTTACCATGATAATCTCTAACTTCATCCATTTATGAGAAAATGATATAATTTCATGATTTCTCTTCTTTATTGCTGAGTAAAACTCCATTGTGTATATATACCATATTTCTTTCTCCATTAGATTTTTGAGAGTCAACTAGGCTGCTTCCATTACTTGGCTATTGTGAATAGCAATAATATACATCTTGCTAAGTATGTATCACTCTAGAATATTGATTTTAGATGTTTCAGATAAGTACTAAGAGAGGTAGAGTTGGGTTGTAGGGTGGTTATATTCCTAGTCCTTTGAGGAATTTCCATGCTGCTTTCCAAAGTGATTGTACTGCTTTATAGTCCCACCAACCATGCACGAGTGTACCTTTCTCTCCACAACTTTGCCAGTAACTCTTGTTATTTGTATTCTTGATCAATGCCATAAAATATGTAGTGAGATATAACCTTAGGGTAGATTTGATTTGCATTTCCCTGATTGCTAAGAATGTTGAATATTTGTTCATATATTTGTGGCCATTTTTATTTCTTGTTTTGAAAAAATATCTGTTCATATTATTTGCCCTTTTATTGTTTATTTATTTGCTTTTATTGGGGGGGCTGTTAAGTTTTTTGGTTCTTTATATATTATGAATATAAATACCTGTTCAAAAGAGTAGCTTGCAAGTGTTTTCTCCCACTCTGCAGGTTCTCTCTTCATGCTCTTATTTTTTTATTAAAATACTTTTTATTTTTACAGACACATTTTGATTCATTGTACACAAATGGGATACAACTTTTCATTTCTATGGTTGTACACAATGTATATTCACACCATTCATGTAATTATACATATATATAGGATAATACTGTCTGTTTCATTGTACTGTTTTTCCATCCCCACTCCCTAACACCCCTTTTTCCTCTAACCATTCAAAGTTCCTTCATTCTTCTCTTCCCCCACCACACCCCATCATTATACATTGTCATGCATGCTCTTTTTTCACTGTGCAGATATTCAATTTGAGGTGATTCCATTGATCAATTCTTGGTTTACATTTTCAGTTTGAGGAGCAAAAACAGATCTAAAACTCATATGTAATAACAAAAGACCCAAAATAGTCAAAATGATACTGAGAAACAAAAGTGATATTGGTGGCCTCACAATAAATCATTCAAATTGCACTATAGAGCTATACTAACAAAAACAGTATGTTATTGGTATAAAAACAGAAATGAATACTGATGGAATATAATAGAAACCACAGAGAAAAATAAACATACAGTCATCTGATCCTTAACAAATTTGCCAAAAAACATATGTTGGAGAAAAGATAGCATTTTAAACAAATGGTGCTGGGGAAACTGTGTATCCATATGTAGAAGAATGAAACTATATCCCTATCTTACTTTTCCTAAAAGTTAATTTAAAGTGGACTAAAGACCTAGAAATTAGACCAGAAACATTGGAAGTTCTAGGAGAAAATATAGGGTCAACACTCCAACATAGTGTTGGCATATAGGCACCATCCACTTCATTTAAATATGTAAATTGAAACTTCATTTTATTAATTCCCTTTATGTTTCTTGCTTTATGATTCAGTTTCTTTGGTCATGCAGACTACATGTTTGAGAAAAAATAATTTTAAGTTTTCTTCATAGGAAATACCTGCTTTTCTAATTAATTTCTGTGTATTGCCTTAAAAATGCAATTCAATACACATAAACACATAGCCAAGCCTCTTAACCCAAAGAGGCAGAATTTAATTTCTATTACTTTATTATCAACAACATCACCACTCCTACTACCACTACCAACAAAAGAGGTTGCTGAGTAAGCAAGAGAGGTGACTGTGTATAGTTTTTTTCAAACCATATTTCATTATTACCTTCCCCCCAAGGAATTATTTTAGACATTTTTTATCTACTGATCACCACTTAACAGTGGAATGTGAACATTTTAATATTATAGATGTTGTCTATATCTGTATATATACTATAGTCCTTTGGAGGTTCCCAGACTATTGAAATATCTATGACAATTTTGCCCTGAAGGACCTGTTTTGAGACCCTTCTTTATGATGCCACATCTGCTGAGAATGCAAGGTGTATTGTGATTAGGGAAAATCTGAAAATCTCTTCCTCCTCTGTGGATCTCCTGATTCAAACTAAAAAAAAAAATCTGTCATAAGGGGAGGTCTAGCCTTAATGGGACATCTACAGAGCAAACCCAAGTATAGATATGGAGTAGTGGTCTGGTCTCTACACTTGGAAGAACTTTTATACCTCACCCATGCTCCCTATCTATCCTTTTTCTACCCTTCTTTAACTTCAGAGGTCCTCATCTTCCTGTGAGGTACAAGCAGTTCCAACCATCCATGAATTATGTTTTCATAAAAGATAAAAGAATCACTGTCTTCAGATAGCTTCTTCTTCCAGTCCTGCCATGAACCTCCTCTGAGGAAAGGGTAAGTGGCTCCAAAATGAGCTCCCTGCTGCAGGATGAACACAGGGAAAATATATCAACCTTCATAGCAGAATGTGTCCTGGCATATTTGCTACAAATTGGCCACCAGAAACTCAAGGTGCTAAGGAGGCAGGTTTTCTCCAGGACACTGGCAGTGGTACTGGTGAATAAACTCTTAGACATCTGGCTCTTTTGTTATAAGCAAATATTTTATAGTCACATTATTCCATGAATACCTCATCCAAAGTGTTGTTATGAGATTAATTCCAGGTATTAACATTAGGAGTCTAGAGCTAGACACTCTAAACTATCTGTTTCATAAATTTGGCCATTTTTTTCTTAAGAAACTTATGTGGACCCTGACCTGGTGAATCAGCCCTTTAATTAGATTTCAGGTCTGCATCACCTTAAAATTCTTTCCTAAAACTGCCATTGAATCTTCCATTTTTGTGGAAACAGAGCTTCTGTTTCAAGATCATTCAAGGTATTAATCCATATTAATATGGGCTTCAGAAAATGGATAACACCATTTGGAACCAAAACTCTGTGCCAGTGTCTATTTCCCCCTAATGCTGCCAGCAGGAGACATTATCAGATTTTTTTTCTTCAGTGTCAGTGTGATTTTTTTTTTCCAGAATTGACCCATTGGAAGAGTTGTCTCAGATGCTCATTAAAACTTAGAGGTTCAGTGTGTCTTCCCCCAAAATTACCATATTTAACAAATAAAAATATATATAGAACATCCACCTAAATTTGAGTTTCAGGTAAACAAAATGATATTGCATGTGAATAAAAATTATATGCTGTTATTTGGTGTACAAAATTAGCTGGGTTAAATGTAATCTGATGGTCTTATATATGTGGGTCTTTTTGAAGGAGAGCCAAGGTTCTTTAATTAGTTGCCCTACCCATTCTCAGGAGATGCCAATACCAGTTGTCATACTTTGAGGGAGTTCTCTTGATGTTCCAGATGTTTGGAACTTCCAGATTAATACATCACCAGATAACAGCCACCATGTGGATCATAAAAGGCCCAGCTGGATCAAGTCAACAAAAATTCCTGTGAGATAATCAATATTTATTTTTTGGGCTGTTTGTTAAGGAGAGATATAAACCCAAAATATGTGGCTTTGTGAACTTTACTTCTTGTAGTCTGTTACCATTGACTGAAAAGGGATTCTCTTATTCTTGAAAAGTGGAGGAGGGGGATTTTTTATCATTTCAACTGTAGTTTACCTGAGATTTTATGTGTGAGTTTTCATTTAGAAACAGTTCATCAATTGGTTTTTAAAGGGATTTCTATGGGAAAGGTTTAAGGTTTTTACTCTACTCTTAGAATTTATAAAGTAATTTCAATATCCTTTTATAAGATGATCCTTCAAGTATAATTATGCTTGTTAAGGAAATAAGATAGTGCTGCAGTAAGTAGCTCTAAAATCCACACAAAAAGTCATATTCTTTGAAGTCTGTATGATGTGTGTGTAATAAGAATGAGAGGTTTTTTTTTTTTTTTCACATCAAGAACTATTCCTCAAAGAATGTGTCCTAAAACACTTTGTCCTGCTGCTGAGATACTCTTTGGCCAGGAAGGCACTTTCCTTGAATATGTATAGACAGGACTTCTGGAAACAGCAAGTATGTATGCCTGTCAGTTCATGGCCTTTGTAGCTACGCTGATGCAACACAGCTGGGTGTATGAGCCTATTCAGTGCTATGGTTTGTTTATATGAAGCCCACTTGTCAGGTAATCTAAGTCATATTCTCATATGTAGATTATTCCTATCTGGTTTTGTTCTGAGCATTTTCATATATTTATATTTAATTAATGAATTTTTTCATATAAAAGGAACAAAGACAATATATGGATTTCAATATAATTTTTGTTGTAGTCCTTACTTAGTTTATAATCCAGACTAAGAACAGGGTGTGTTTGGTGAGACTCTTAAAGACTTAATACTTTGGAATCAAGACCAGAGAAAATCTAGGAAGACAATGTCATAGGAGGTGAACTGTGGACCTATTGTTAAAACATCCCTGAGGGCACACCAGAACATGTGCTGGACAAGGCAAGATTATGACCAACAATTTTGAAGGGAGAAAGCCTAAACAGTGCAATTTCTGTGTTATCTTCCCAACTCTTTTATTAGATGAGTGATTTCCATGGTGGAGAAAGAATGAGTGTGTAGAGACTAGATGTGTTTTGTCATGGATCCATTCCACATAGCAGAATGTATCAGGAATGCAGGTAAGCATTCCCCAGGATAATCGAATATATGATTTGAATACCTGCATAAGTTTTGGCTTACTAAATAATATTCCAGTCCTGCTTTTTTGAAATAATTCTGAGATTCCTTAAATGATATTTTTGAAATTAAAAAAAAATATTTCTTAGGTCTTTTAGTCAAGGTATTAGATAGAGTGAGTCTCTTAATTTTCTGTCAAGGATGGCAAAGTACATAGCATGGTGTGTGAATTTTGTATGTTTGATCTCACATGGCTAGGTCAAATGCAAGAGTCCTAAGATACCTTCCATTGTCTTCCTACAAAGATAACACTCCCCTAGGGTCATTTTTAAAGCAAACAAATTCCTGATGAGAGATACATGCTTTGTTTCCACAACTGGATCAGAATTTAGCTCACTGCTAGTGTGTCAGACTAGTTCTTCTAATTGGAACTCATCTTAAATGGTGAACTAAGGAAGGCATTTTTTTAAGAGGAAAGGGAGGGGAAGATTTTTTGTAAGCATTTCCAGTGTGGAGAAACTTGCTCATTGTGGTTACCACAGTAACCTGATGTCATTGTGTTGATCATGGTGACCAGGAGGATGTTTTAAGAGATCCAGGTGATTTGGTGAGAAAAGCATGGCCCCATCTCCAGGTGTTTGGACTCACTGAGGGTATGGGTACCCTGCTGTGGGGACTGAAACATTGGGTTGTCAGGAGATAAAGGGACCCCAGAACAAGATGCCTCATTCTGTGCTGGGACTTGGTGCCCACTTACTGGAAAGTGAGAGAGATGTGGGATCCTTCTCCATCAGGCAGTGTGATGTCCTGCTCCAGTGTGTCCTGGATGTACTTTCCATGTTAAATCTGGATGAATGAGAATAAAACAGGAAATGGTCTTCTATGAACCAAGTGCTCCTCTGTAAAATGTGGGTAGAAATGCTTACCCACAGACCCACCATGTGTAATTACACAGCACTGTGGATATTGTGGGATCAGAAATGCTTATATGAATTCAGACCACTTACTCCTTTTCAAATTTGTACTTAGGGAATAGAGGAGAAAAGTATAAGAAAAAAGTGTGGTGAGAAGTCCATTATACCCTCTGGTCGTTATGATCAATATCCAAAAGTATCAGTGTCATTGGTCATTGGCCAGTGCCTAGTATGGTGCCAGTCACATAGTTACTCTTATAAGACACAGTGATTTCTGTATTATTTTTCTTTCCTGCAAGCTCCTCATATGGCTCATATCAGGTGTCTGAAGAAGACAGTTACTGAGGGTGTGGCTCATGATTGCTGCTCAAGATCTGAAGGGCAGCAGTGCTCAGAAGACCCCCAACACTTCCATCACTGGTAAGATAATAAGGGTATATGGCAGAATAGCACACATGAGGTTCACAAATAACCATGAAGTAGACAGGTTAATTTGATCTCATGAAGTTTACCCTAACCCTAACCTTAACCATAATCCTAATTCTTCACCAGTATGTGATTTATAGTAGCCCTTAAGGCCCATGTTAAAAATGCCTTCTTTGTTTTAAAGCAAGGAATAATTAACTAAATGGGGAAAATGATGATTAATATGCATTTGCAATTACATTTTTGTGCATTTGCACTACATTTTTGCAGTGCTGGGGATTGAGGTCTTACACCTGCTAGAAAAGCACTCTTCCTCTCTACTACATCTCCAGTCTTCTTTTATTTTGAAACAGAATTTCATTAAGTTCATGAGACTGTCCTTGAACTTGTGATCATCTTGTCTCAGCCTCCCAAGTAGCTGGGACAGCAGGGATCCTGATTGTGTTTTCAGTACCATATTCATATATACATAAACACACACATACATACACATACTCACACACACATATATATATACATATATATATACTAACAGTATATATTATAATCAGTAATTTGCACATGTGAGATATCTATCTCTCTATATCTGTATGCACATATACATATTCATAGATTTTTAGATACACATAACAGAAGCATGTATTTTGACATATTATACATACATGGGGTGCAACACATTATGTTAGAGGCCAGATCTGGTTTCATTCTTCTGGTTCAACAGTTTGATACTTCCTAAGTATGCAGGTCAGAGGCAGTAAGCACATTCATACTATTGTGAAACTATTTACCATCCATCTCTAGCATTTTTTCTTCTTCTTAAACTATCCCTCTGTGGCTATCAAATAAGAACTCTTCACTAACCTCTTACTCAGCTTCTGGCAGCTCTCATTCTATTTTCTGTGTTTATCAATTTTAATTCTCAGATCCACCTTCAAAATTAGTGCCTTATAGCTTTGGATAATTTGTAAGTGATATGTCACTTGCAATAATGTATTCAAGTTCACAAATTAGTCCTTCAGGAATTTATTTATTTTTCTTCCAGGTTGAATAATATTCCATGGTATGTCCAGGCCATGTTTTGCTTACATATTTATATGCTTTTGGACATTGACTTGTTTTCACCAGAGATTATAATTAATAATGTTACTATGAGCATATGACAACCATCTCCATAAATTCAATTTTATTTAGCAGACCAGTGAAAGGACAATTGATAAATTAGTAATTTATGGCTATAAATATTGACATGTACAGCTCATTTGAGCACTTATTAAAACATGCTGTACACTCTCAATGTGTTTTTAGTGGCTAACCTAGGTCATGAAGGTAATACCTGCCTCATAAGTGTCATGTGCTCACACCAAACCGATATGTTGGACACTTGTGTTATCTAATGAAGGTAAATGATTGACATTTCTATGATATATTTGTTATTTACATGTTTAAAGTAACAGATCTAATAAAGCATGCATATCTCTATATTCACTTAATTCAGACAGCATATACTTTATGCCATGATTTATTTTTCAGAAGCCAGTGAATTGACACTTTAGGAGAACTTATATAGATATAAGAAGTTATATTTGTAGTTTGATCAGGAGTTAAATTTGTACTATACTAACCAAAAAAGATTTGAAGAAATTAATAATTGATTTTTCAGTACAGATTAGCAGTGAAGTATCGGTTGTGGCATAGTCATTAGCTGTCATCATCTGGATAGGAAAACAAACAGGGTCATGTTTCCATATAGTTTATCAGAAGGAGAAGATGGTGTCCAAAATGTACATGAGCATAAAGAAGCTTGGGAGCAGCAGGATGATTGAGGTGGTCCTTTGTACATGAGATGTGCTTGCAGAGAAGACTGGTGCTGTGAAGGTGCTTGAAATGCTGCTTATGCCTACACAAGAGGATCACAATATACCCATTTTAGAGGGTCATGAGTCCTATAAGAAAGACATCCCAGAATACACCTAATACAGAAAATAAATGCCTGAGGAAGTAACTAATTCACACAATTGTGTAGGATTGAGCAATAATACCATACCATGTGAGGACACATTGGGGAAAACAGTAGAAGATAATAATAAGCTATCACTCAAGGATATGTACAAGACCACAGGAAAACAAGGGAACACAGGCTATGATGTGGGAATTTGTGCTTGAACTTTGTCAAGCAGGAGGATCTGGGGCTGACAATGATGACCTGGAGGAAACTCAGGATACAGGTGGCACAATGGAGAATCCCCTTGAAAACCAATGCAAGTAGATTATTGACTTGTATTTGATGTCATCCCCAAAATAGTGAGACACAAAAGCATTTGTAGCTATGTATCCCAAAATTGCCATCATCCCTGTGTGGATTGGGGTCAGGAGACCAATGAGGAGGTTGGTGGGCTTGAGTCTGAGCTGTAGAAGGAATGTGAAGTTGTGAAAGAGAAGAAGAATATTGTTGGCTGGGAGTCCAAGGCCAGATTTAGAGAGAAATTCATTTCTTAGACTAATAAAATCACATGGTTGATATTTTTCATCTCTTGGTTAAGGAATCATGGAACATATATCTTCGGAGTAAACAAAGAAAAAGTCTTTATTTCATAAAGTATTATCTTCATGAATCTCACTCTGTAAAATTAGGAGCTGGATGAGGAGAAAATTCAGATCATGAGTCAGATGGTATCACTGGTGGAAAGCTGGACGAGTGGACAGTCACATGGAACTCTTTGAGGCACCTCAAGAGATCAAGGACACCACTGGCAACAGCTGTAAAGCTGGCCATAAGGCAAATAATGAGACAGTTGCACAGGCAGAAAAGCTGAATTACAAGCTTACCCTGCAACTGCACAACAATGTGAATCAAGTGATGAATATAGTTAATAATAATCATGACAATGATGATATCACTTCAGGAACACTCAATGAGAAGATAGCAAGACCTCAAAAAAGATAAAAAGGAAAGACCTTGAAGAAGAGAAAGCACTCCACAGGCTCCACAGCCAAAACAGAGAAGGAAGTAAACCCTGCAAACCTTCCCTGCGACTCAAATGAGTCCACATAGTATCTGTGAATCAGGTGGCATATGGAGAATTGATACATTGTGAAAATGGCAAGTGACCTGTCAGATGGTAACACTTATTCTTGGGACTCTGTCCTAAACCAAAGGGCAAGTGATGCTGTACCAAGTGTCAGGCCAGAAAAGAGAAAATGATGGGCAAAGCATTGCAGAAGTTTTAAAAAAAGAAAACCTATAAGAGGTTGTGCACATTCATTAGTACAACAGAATCAGCCAGTGTATTTTTTGCATTCCCACTTATGTTGAGGTGTGTGGATTGACAAATGTATATTTTCAAGGAATGTTAGAAAAGGTGAAGCTTCCTTCTTGGGGAGGGCAGTGATTCTCTCTACCTTTCATTTTCACAGGTACATGTGTAAGAAGACAGTGGACTATAGATCAACATTTTAGGAACTATAAATTACAGGTTTGAATTTAACACTTCAAAAAATAGTGTCCAGAGGTTTCAAGATGGCAGACTAGAGGGCGGCTGCATTTCATGTTGCTCCAGGACACAGGATTCAAAAGAGGAGATAGTGAGAGAATTGAGACCAACTCAAAGCCGCCAAGTGAGTCTCTCCCATTGGGGAGGCGTCCCGGATTGGGTGGTAGCCCCGGAATGCAGGGAACTTTGTGAAGTAGAGTTGCCCGGCGAGACGCCCCTACCCCACTGGAGTGGTAATCATGGACCACTGGGAACATGGTAGAGGTGGCTGCTCAGCACAGTGCTTGGACTCGGAGCAACCACTGGGACTCCGGGTGGCTGCCTGAGGAGGAGCTGCGTGGTAAGCTGTTTGGACTCAGAGCGACCGCTTCTGAACACCCAGGGGCTGCCCAGAGGAAGAGGAGGAACATGGCAGTTCACTTGGTCAAGGAGTGACTGCATCAGAGCTACAGGCGGTTGCCAGAGGAGAAGGCAAGTGGTGATTTGTTTGGACTCAAAGCGACTGCTCCTGAAAACCAGTGGCCTGCCTGGAGGAGGAGTGTGGTGGGTTGCTTGGTCTCCGAGTGACCCCTGCTGAACACTTGGGGGGCTAACCTGAGGAGGAGGAGGAACAGGGCACGTCACTTGGACTCGGAGTGACTGCCTAGGGCTACTGGGGGTTGGTGGGAGGAGGAGATGCAAAGTGAATTGCTTGGACTCCTAGTGACTGTGTTGGAACACTGGGTGGCTGTCTGGAGGAAGAGGTGTGTGGCAGGTCTCTGGGTCTCGGAGCTATTGTACGGGGCTCCAGGTGGCGGCTCAGAGGAGGGGACCCATAGCCAGGCGATTAGGTGCAGAGCAGGGTCCCAGGACCTAGGTGGCTTCTTATTGGAGGAGCCGCACAGAGACACGCCTAGGGGCAGAGCAAAGTTTCCAGGACTGTGTGCAGATTCTCTGAGGAGAGGCAGCCTAAGGAGACTCGTCTGTGAAGGGTGAGGCTCCCAGTCCCAGGAGGTAGGTCCGGGCCCCTGGGAACATTGCAGAGGAAGGCAGCCCAGCCCAGTTGGTAGTTGTAGATTGAGGGGAACCTCTAGGAGGGGAACTGACCAGCGAGACCTCCCCACTGGGTGAGTCTTCCCCACCGGGTGAGGTTTTCCCACAAGGACGGTAAAACCAGAGACACAGGCACAAACAGGC
This sequence comes from Sciurus carolinensis, assembly GCF_902686445.1. Classification (NCBI taxonomy): domain Eukaryota; kingdom Metazoa; phylum Chordata; class Mammalia; order Rodentia; family Sciuridae; genus Sciurus; species Sciurus carolinensis. The sequence goes on along the minus strand of NW_025920107.1, from coordinate 2,654,476 downwards.
CTTGCCTCAGCCCGCAGCCTAGATCCCCTTTCGATAACCATTGGTCAACAAATGGAGGTACCTCTGACCACTATCAGGGAATATACCCCACCTGAGGGTCACCACCCCTAGAGAGGCAGCTTCCTTGTGGAGCACCGCATTATCAACTTCCTCCAAGACTTCAGGCTACTGAAGGATAAGAGGGGATATACTAGCAATCTTCAGGGATATTATAAGTCAATAGAGGAAATCTGCAATATCTTAATGAACCACTGATTTCTGAACAATAAGAGAAAACAAGGGAAGAAAATGCCCCAAACAAATCTAGATGTTACATCAATAAAATCCAAAAACAGCATGGCAAAAGAAATGACAGAAAGGGAGTTCAGAATGTACATAATTAAAATGATCAGGGAAGCAAATGATGAGATGAGAGAGCAAATGCAAGCATTGAATGATCACACCAACCGACAGTTAACAGAGCAAATACAGGAAGCAAAAGATCATTTCAATAAAGAGTTAGATATATTGAAAAAAACCAAACAGAAATACTTGAAATGAAGGAAACAATAAAACAAATTAAGAACTCCATAGAAAGCATAACCAATAGGATAGAACAGCTGGAAGACAGAACCTCAGATATTAAATACAAAATATTTAACCTTGTAAACAAAGTTGAACAAACAGAGAAGATGGTAAGAAATCATGAACAGAATATCCAAGAACTATGGGATATCATGAAAAGGCCAAATTTGGGAATTATTGGGATTGAGGAAGGCTTAGAGAAACAAACCAAAGGAATGAACCATCTATTCAATGAAATAATATCAGAAAATTTTCCAAATCTGAAGAAAGAAATGGAAAATCGAGTTCAAGAGGCTTATGGGACTCCAAATACACAAAATTACAACAGACCCACACCAAGGCACATTATAATGAAAATACTAACATACAAAATAAAGACAGAATTTTAAATGCTGTGAGAGAAATGAACCAAATTACATTCAGGGGGAAACCAATACAGATATCAGCAGTTTATTCAATCCAGACCTTAAAAGCAAGAAGGGCCTGGAACATTTTTCAAGCTCTGAAAAAAATGGATGCCATCCAAGAATCGTATACCCAGCAAAACATACCTTCAAATTTGACAATAAAATAAAATCATTCCATGATAAACAAAAGCTAAAAGAATTTACAAAAAGAAAGCCAGCATTACAGAACATTCTCAGCAAAATATTCCATGAGGAAGAGGTAAAAAACAAAGAAGCAAATCAGGAAAGGGAGGAATTATCCTAACGGAACTGTCAAATAAAGGAAGAAGCAAGTGGTGTCAAAAAAATAAATAAATAAATAAAATTTGAACCAAATGACCAGGAATACAAATCATATCTCAATAATAACCCTGAATGTTAATGGCCTGAATTCATCAATTAAAAGACATAGACTGGCAGAATGGATTAAAAAGAATGATCCAAAAATATGGTGCAAGAGACTCATCTCATAGAAAGAGATACCCATAGACTAAAGGTGAAAGGATGGGGAAAAACATACCATGCACATGGACTCAGAAAAAAGCTGGAGTATCCATCCTCATTTCATATAATGTGGACTTTAAACCAAAGTTAGTCAGAAGGGATAAAGAAGGACATTTCATACTGCTTAAGGGAAGCATAAATCAGCAAGATATAACAATCATGAGCATCTATGCCCCAAACAGTGGCTCATCCAAATATGTCAAACAAATCCTTCTCAATTTTAGAAACCAAATAGACCATAACCCAATAATACTAGGTGATTTTAACATGCCTCTCTCACCACTGGACAGATCTTCCAAACAAAAATTTAACAAAGAAACCATAGATCTCAATAAAACAATCAATAATTTAGACTTAACAGACATTTATAGAATATACCATCCAACCAAGAGCTAATACACTTTCTTCTCAGCAGCACATGGATCCTACTCTAAAATAGACCATATATTATGCCACAAAGCTAATGTTAGCAAATACAAGAAGATAGAGACACTACCTTGTATTCTATCAGATCATAATGGATTGAAGTTAGAAATAAATGAAAGAGTAAAAAACAGAAACTACTCAAAAACCTGGAGATTGTACAATATGCTATTATATGATGAATGAATAACAGAAGATATTAGGAAGAAAATTAAAAATTCTTAGAGGTAAATGAGAACAAAGAAACATCATATCAAAATCTCTGGAACACTATGAAAGCAGTACTTAGACGAAAATTTATTTCATGGAGCGCATTTAATAAAAGAAGTAAAACTCAACAAATAAACCACTTAACACTACAGCTCAAATCCCTAGAAAAAGAAGAACAGACCAACACCAAAAGTAGTAGAAGACAGGAAATAGTTAAACTCAGAACTGAAATCAATGAAATTGAAACAAAAGAAACAATACAAAAAATTGACAAAGTAAATATTTGGTTCTTCGAAAATATAAATAAAATTTATAAACCTTTAGCCACACTAACAAAGAGAAGATGAGAGAAAACCCAAATCACTAAAATTTGGACTGAACAAGGAAATATCACAACAGACACGACTGAAATACAAAACATACTTAAAAGCAATTTTGAAAATCTATACTCAAACAAAATGGAAAATTTCGAAGACATCAACAGGTTTCTAGAGACATATGAATTGCCTAAACTGAACGAGGAGGACATACACAATTTAAATATACCAATTTCAAATAATGAAATAGAAGAAGTCATCAAAAGCCTACCAACAAAGAAAAGTCCAGGACCTGATGGGTTCTCAGCCGAGTTCTACAAAGCCTGTAAAGATGAGCTCATTCCAATACTTCTCAAAGTATTTCATAAAATAGAAGAGGAGGGAACCCTCCCAAACTCATTCTATGAAGCCAATCTCACCCTGATACCTAAACCAGGCAGAGACACATCAAGGAAAGAAAATTTCAGACCAATATACTTAATGAACATCGATGCAAAAATTCTCAACAAAATTTTAGCAAATCGCATCCAAAAACATATTACAAAGATAGTGCACCATGATCAAGTGGGTTTCATCCCAGCGATGCAAGGTTGGTTCAAGATCAGGAAATCAATAAAATGTAATTCACCATATCAATAGACTGAAAGTCAAGAATCACATGATTATTTCAATAGATACAGAAAAAGCATTTGATAAAATACAGCATCCCCTTCATGCTCAAACACTAGAAAAAATAGGGATAGTGGGAACATTCCTTAACATTGTAAAGGCCATCTATGCTAAGCCCATGGCTAATATCATTCTAAATTGTGAAAAACTGAAAGCATTCACCCTAAAAACTGGAACAAGGCAGGGATGCCCTCTTTCAGCACTTCTTTTCAATATCATCCTTGAAACTCTAGCCAGAGCAATTAGAGAGAACAAAGAAATTAAAGGGATATGAATAGGAATAGAACTCAAACTATCCCTATTTGCTGATGATATGATTATGTTCTTAGAGAAACCAGGAAATTCCACCAGAAAATTTTTAGATCTCACACGTGAATTCAGTAAAGTAGAGGGATATATGATCAATGCAAATAAACCTAAGGCGTTTTTATACATAAGTGATGAATCTTCAGAAAGAGAAATTAATAAATCTACTCCATTCACAATAGCATTGAAAAAATAAAATACTTGGGAATCAATTCTCACAAAAGAGGTGATAGACCTCTACAGTGAGAACTACAGAACACTAAAGAAAGAAATTAAAGAAAACCTTAGAAGATGGGAAGATCTCCTATGTTCTTGGATAGGCAGAATTAATATTGTCAAAATGGCCATATTACCTAAAGTGTTATAGAGATTCAATGCGATTCCAATTAAAATCCCAATGATGTACCTTACAGAATTAGAGCAAACAATTATAAAATTCATATGGAAGAATAAAAAAACCAGAATAGCTAAAGCAATCCTTGGCAGAAAGAGTGAAGCACGGGGTATCGAAATACCGGATCTTCAACTCTACTACAAAGCAATAGTAACAAAATGGCATGGTATTGGTACCAAAATAGAAAGGTGGATCAATGGTACAGAATAGAGGACACGGACACAAACCCAAATAAATATAATTTTCTCATACTAGACAAAGGGGCCAAAAATATGCAATGGAGAAAAGATAACCTCTTCAACAAATGGTGCTGGGAGAATTGGAAATTCATATGCAACAGAATGAAACTAAACCCATATCTCTCACCATGCACAAAACTAAACTCAAAATGGATTAAGGACCTTGGATTCAGACCAGAGTTCTTGCATCTTATAGAAGAAAAAGTTGGTCCAGATCTTCAACATGTCGGCTTAGGACCAGACTTCTTCAACAGGACTCCCATAGCACAAGAAATAAAAGCAAGAATCAATAACTGGCATAGATTCAAACTAAAAAGCTTTCTCTCAGCAAAGAAATCTATCAGCAATGCGAAGAAAGAGCCTACAGAGTGGGAGAAAATCTTTGCTAATCATACTTCAGATAGAGCACTAATCTCCAGAATCTATAAAGAGCTCAAAAAACTCTATACCAAGAATGCAAATAATCCAATTGACAATGGGCTAAGGAAATGAATAGACACTTCACAGAATAAGATCTACAAGCAATCAACAAACATATGGAAAAATGTTCAACATCTCTAGTAATAAGAGAAATGCAAATCAAAACCACCCTAAGATTCCATCTCACCCCAATTAGAATGGCGATTATCAAAATACAAGCAACAACAGGTGTTGGCGAGGATGTGGGGAGAAAGGTAAACTCATACATTGCTGGTGGGGCTGCAAATTAGTGCAGCCACTCTAGAAAGCAGTGTGGAGACTCCTTAGAAAACTTGGAATGAAACCACCATTTGACCCAGCTATCCCACTCCTTAGCCCCAAAGGACTTAAAATCCGCATATTACAGAGATACAGCCACATCAATGTTCATAACTGCTCAGTTCACAATAGCCAGATTGTGGAACCAACCTAGATGTCCTTCAATTGATGAATGGATAAAGAAACTGTGATATATGTATATACAATGGAATATTACTCAGCCATAAAGAATGATAAAATTATGGCATGTGCAGTCAAATGGATGAAACTGGAGAATATCATGCTAAGTGAGATAAGCCAATCTCAAAAAACCAAAGGACAAATGATCTTGCTAATAAGTGGATGATGACACATATTGGGAGGTGGGAGGGGTTAGTGTTAGGGTTAGAGTTAGGGTTAGGGAGGGGAGCAAGAATGGAGGAAGAAGGACTGTATAGAGGGAAAAGAAGGGTGGGAGGGGTTGGGGGGAAGGGGAAAAATAACAGAATGAATCAAACAATATTACCCTATGTAAATTTATGATTACACAAATGGTATGCCTTTATGCCATGTACAAACAGAGAAACAATATGTATCCCATTTGTTTACAATAATAAAAAAAGTTAAAAAAATATTTAGTTTTTTGTGAACATGATAATTATATTACACTATAACGCCTGCTACAACAAGATACCAAAAACTGGGGACCTTGTATATAAATTCATTTCTCATGGCTATGCAAACTAAGAAGTCAAAGATCAAGGGATTCAGTATCTGGTAGGGCTTGCTATGGTGCACAGACAGCAGTTTCTTACTGTCCTCACATGGTTGAAACAAGACAACTCTCCTATAATGACCACCCAGTGAACACACCTTATACCATCATAGTGGTGATTAGGTTTCAACATTTGTGTTTCAGGGGAAACACACACTTGCAGACTATAGCAGTAATGTTTTCTACAGTTTGAAAATGAAGGACTAAGTGTAAGACCCCAGATTCCTAAAAAAATGATAATCCACCAGGCATCACATGCCTTTAAGCCCAGTGAATCAGGATACTGAGGCAGGAGGATTACAATTTTGAGACCAGCCTCAACAACTTAGCTAAAACATAAAAAGCAACTGGAAATATAGCTCAGTAATAAGGTGCCCCTGGGCTTTATCCCTATTACCAAAATAAACAAGCAATAACTGTATGTCTGTAATTTATAAATTGGGGAAATTAAAAGTGATATTGGGCCAGGTACAGTAGTACATGCCCGTAATTCCAGTTACTTGAGGGAAAAACAGGATGATCAAAAGTTCAAGGTTATCCTGGAAAATTTAGTAAGATCCTATCTCAAAAAAAAAAAAAAAAAACTGAGCATATATCTCAGAGGTAAATAGTCCTTGGGTTCACTCCCAATTTCCACACAAAAGAAAAATCATGGTGTTGACAAACACAATAGAGAATCTTCTAATTTGCTAAATCCTTTGTGTATTCAAATTTAATTTTAAATTTGTAAATGCGTTTTTGTTACTGTTTCACTGTTTTCATTTGAAGGATTACATATTAAGAAACCCTGCAGTCAAAACTCCAGATCAGGAGCTAATGGAATAAAAGTAGCTTATCGTCTAGAGAAAAGTGACAAAGATAGATAAGGCTTTAAACCATAGTTCTAAGAAAGTGTGATCTGGGACCAGCAACATCAAATTTCAAAGGAACTAACTAGTACAAATTCTCCAGGCCAACTTAGCAAACCTGCATGATTCATAACATGTTATAAACTGAGATCCATGGGGTTGGTGTTGTGACTCAGTGGTAAAACAATTACCTAGCATGCGTGAGGCACTGGGTTCAATTCTTAGCACCACATACAATAAATAAATAAATAAAAATAAAAGTTCATCAACAACTTAAAATAAATTAAAAGACTGAGATCCTTTAGTTCAAATCACAAACTGTCAAGGGTTTTACTTTTATATAAAATATGTGGTTCACAGGTAAGAGACTGAGCAGAAAATAGGCTTGCTTTTGCACAAATATTCCATTTCAAATATCACCAATGTCTGTAATGGCTGAGAAAATTGGGCTCATTTTTCAGGGATGTACTGCAATATTTCTTGCTCTGTGAATCTTTCTTAACCCTCTGGGTCACAGCACGCCATTGTTCCATTGCTGCACATGATTCCTGGTGAAAGTTATCTTGTGTGTATGTGAATGTGACTAAGAAGACTACAGGAGGTGTCCTGTCCCAGAGGAAGACTGCTCTGAACTGTGCATAATGGCTGCTGTACTGGGCCTTGAATGTTAGTAGGTGTTCTTTAATTTTTTCCTTCTGAAACTGCTCAACAAAAATATCAAGTGGATAGCAGACTTCTGTGGTTTCCAAGTATTTTGTAACTATATTATCAGAAACTCCCTAACAATTTTAGAAAATGTGAAAAAGTCTATATAATGTTATTTTACAAAAAGTCTTTAGAAATTGCAACCTTAACTCTAAGTGAATATCACCCTCACAAGTCACATAACAAGTGCAAATATACACACTTTGCTGTAGCCTACCACTTCCTGCACAAAAAGTATTCACTGCAAAACACTGAAGAGCAAAAATGTTTAATCCAAAGGTTGTTTTTCACTGATTAAATTCAGTAACTATTGGAATCTAAGGGATTGTATTGAAATTGAAAATAAATTATGTCAATATACTTTCCTGAAGTCATTTAATCTTAAGTGAATACTTCAGAAATTCCTGCCATGTTTAATGTTAAAAATAAAGATTGGTCTGGGGAGATAGATCAGTTGGTAGAGTTCTTGCCTCACAAGCACAAGGCCCTGGGTTCAATCCCCAGCACTGCAAAAAATAAATTAAATAAATAAATAAATTAATTAAAAGTGTACAGCTTATCTACAATTGGAATTTAACTCAAATATAATCTCTAATAACTTTAATAAGCCATAGTATATTTGCATATGTGATAAATATACATAATGTTTGTCTCTCTTTATTACTTCATCTGACAATACATTATCAAAGATATTTATACAGTTGTTTTCAGTCTCATTTCTCAGTTTGTGAGAATTCACTTTAAAATACCTTGACTGGGCTGGAGAGATAGCTCAGTCGGTAGAGTGCTTGCCTTGCAAGCACGAGGCCCTGGGTTTGATCCTCAGTACTGCAAAAAAAAAAAAAAATGAATAAATAAATTAAATTAATAAAAAATAAAATAAAATAAATACCTTGCCTGATACAGGAAGTTAGCCACTGCTGATACCTACATCTGCTTTTACCTCTTCAGCTGGCTAAGTCATTTTAATAAAGAAAGTGTACAGAAAATCCCTTTGCTCACTGAAGTCACAAGTTCCTGATTGTATATTAATGTGATATTAAATTAGACAAATTGTATTTAAAGTGTAGAAAATTCATGCTTTTTAAAATTTATTTTTCAAACAGTCTAAGAACTGGGAGGACATGAAGAAGAGAAAGAAAATTTAAAGCCATCTATACTACTTGTTCTTCATTTAGTCAAATTCACATAGGCTAAATTAACCAGTTCTTTTTTTCTTCTTCTTCTCTTTTGTTTTTGAAAGTGCTGGAGATAGGACCCAGGGCTTCACCCTTGCTAGATGAGCACCCTACCCCTGGGTTACATCCAGAGATTATTTGTAATTTTGAAACAGGTTCTCACTAAGTTGCCTAGCTGACCTCAAACTTGTGATGGCCAGTCCTTCTTATTCTTTGATATCACCTGCCTATACTATCTTATTATTGCTACTCTGACAGCTGTGTTCACATTTAATTTGTGTGGACATTTCTGTCCAAATAGGTTGTGAGAAGGTTATCAGGAGAACAAAACCTAGTACAGTCACCTGCTGGTGGTGGCTGTTCAGCTGAAAAGTAGTGGGTGGAATTTCCACAATATGTAAATATTTGGGGGGAAGAAGGAAAAGGTATAGTTGACTGATTTATTAAACAACTGTGTATTACATTGTAGGATGTACTGGGCATGAGGAGAAACAGCAGGTAGTGAGTCTGAAAAGGCCTATGTTTTGGAATCCATGTTTTAATAAGCTATATGCAAAATGCAAGATGCAATTAAGGAATACTAGTAGAAACTTTGAATTCATTTGGTCAGCCCCCTGTTTTACAGAGAGGTTGTTAACTGTAACTTGAAAATTATGCAAGATTAATATTGAAAGTCTAATTCTTAAAGTAAATAACAGAAATATCAACAAATTAAGCTTTATTAGAAATTGCCATTTCTAATGTAATGTGTACAATAAAGAAAATGATGACTGACTAAAATTATGATTACTCTTCTATGGTTTTAAACTTATAAAGATATTCTTTGTTATAAACTAAATTTATCAAACTATAGTAATTAGGTTGGGATGTAGCTCAAGGTTAGAGTGCTTACCTAGCATGTGCAGGCCCTGGTTTCAATACCTAACACCACTGAATATATACATATAAATGTTTTTTATTTATATAAATTTTAATTTTTGTTTTCTGCATTTCTAGGGTATGAACACAGGGCACTTTGCCATCAAGCTATATCTCCAGCCCTATTTGTTTTTATTGAGTCAGGGTCTCATTAACTTGTCCCCACTGACCTTGAATTTGTAATCCTCATACTCCAGTTTTCCTATTTTCTAAGATTACAGACACACACCACCATACCCATTTTAAATTAATATTTCAAAAGAAACTCAATTTCAGTACATATTTCCTGACACTAGATAACACTAAGCATTTTACACTGTCTCTGAGATAGCTCCTGTCTTCATAAGTTAGTATTCAAAAAATGCATGGAAGAAAGTCACTCATGATATAATATTAAGGGTACAGATAATATTCTGTTGCTTCACAGAAGTGCTTCATGTCAAAAGTTGAATCTGATTCAAGATTGGACATTTTGATAGAACTTTTGAATTTCAGACATGATAAGAATGGTCATTTTAGAGACACAGTTAGCAAAGAGTAATGCTGATAGACAATGTGTGGTGTGTTTTCAAAAATAGAGTTTAATCTTACTTAGCCAAAACTTATAATATAAAGAGGATAGTAGAAACAAAGCCTAGAAAAGTAGACTGATAAGTCTAGGGTGGCGATTAGGAGTGGATGCAGTAGGCAACAAGGAGACAGAACTCCGTGTTCTTTTTCTAAACTCACATTTGAATTCTGAATTAAAGATGATGAATTCCTTGGTCAAAAATCTTATCTTTCCTGGTCAGATTTTGATTCACAGTAATCAAGCCAGGAACTGATGTGAAAACTCACTATAGAATCCTCCTGTTCTGAAAGGGTTGATAAGCACAATGATTATGAAGAATTGACTGTGATCAACTGATCTTCAAATAATGTTTTTTTAATTGAATAACTTGCTACAATAATACTAAAAATTGAAATTATGACAATTAATTCTTTATTAAGCTAGGACAGAGACTTTTATATGAAAAATCCTGAAGCAAAACCTTAGGCTAAATAGCGCCACTTCTCTTAGCAAAAAATAGTGGATATATAAGTGTATTTTAAATTCTGTTTTTTTTTTTTCAAGTGAATATTTACAGAGGTTGCCCAGCAACAAACTTTCAGGACACATAGGCAGTATTATTCACTTTGAAGGTCATGGCTCAATGTCAAATGCAGTCCAGGAAGCACTAGTACCTGGTTACACAGGGCTCCCACCACCTCTCTCACCAGGAACTAACCACAAGTCCTTGTGTAATGAGCAGCAGATGTGGTGGCCACACTCTCTTCCTTTCAGTCACCTTAGTAAACCCCCTGTAGGAGTCCACACCTCTGTAGTGTCACACAGGCCTTCTCTGTCTGTATCGACCTGTGACCCACCCTTTACTTTCTTTGTTCTGTCATGTGTTTACTAGACCCAGAACTTGCCCAGGACTATATTAAAAAGACCAGATGTAAAAGGAATGCATGACAAAACATTTCTTATATAAACTCACTTTTATTTTCCTCCAGGAATATTTATATTTAGACTGCACATAAAAACTCAAGCTAAAATTTTTGCAAAGAAATTAAAAATAATTTACCATCAATTTTAGGCAAGTTGGACCTCCAGGGTAAGGTATAGCTGAATTTAAAAGCAGGGGTTTTATTCCCCCAGCTTTCCCTCATTACTAATTAAAAGACTGACATGTGAGATATACCTCTGAAGTTTTAATTTAGGTTTCTATTCTGTACCTTTTACCTTTCCCTTAATCCATTTTAGGAGATGTGTTAGTCAAATTTCCACTGCTGTGATAAAATAATTGAGGTAAATCATCTTAAAGGAGACAAGATTTATTTTGACTTCTGGTTTCAGAAATATTGTCATACTTGGGCCCTTTTCACTGGGCCCATGGCAAGGCAGAACATGGCAGTGAGCACAGAACAAAGAAAAACTGCTCAATTCATGGTGGCCAAAAAGCAGAGAGGCCAGGTGCCCAATATAACCTTAAAGGGGATGCCCTAAATGTCCCATTTCCTCCAGTTAGACCCACCTCAAAAGATTCCACTCCCTCCAATAGTCCATGAAGTTGTAAATTCACCAGGGGATTAATTCATTATGAGATCAGACCCCTAGTGTTTCAGTCACCTCCTGAAGACCCCAGCTCTGTACCCTGTTGCATTCAGGATCAAGTCTTTAAAACAAAAGCTTTGGGGACAATCCAGATCCAACTGCAGTAGCAGGTAACCGAGCTGTGTGATTTACAACGTGGGAGAAGATTCCAAGTTTTTGACATTGAAGAAAGCAAACTTTTTTATGATGGTGGCCCCCTATTCCCTCCTCAGCTAGAAATGTAGTAGAAGATTATGGATGCATTGAGTACCAAAACCTCTTTATGACGAAGGACTGGAAGATGTGCCCTCTGTCTTCAAGTATGTAAGAAGAACTCAGGAAGATATCCTTTCTCCAACAAAGTGGGAAGTCCTCAGGAAGATGTGCTGTCTCCAAGAAAGTGAGAAGACCTCAGAAGAGAGTGATGCTTAGTTCATCTAGGGAGGCCCTTCAGATCTTGGGTTTCTGACTTTTAACACATTTCTTCATACCCTAATATGAAATAAAATCCACAGAATCTCCAGCAGTGAGGGATTCTCATCACCTGGGATAGTGGGCATTTCACAAAGTCTGACTCCTGACCAACAGAGCATATTCCATGATTTGATCATATGTGAGAACCCAAATCACCCCCCATCCCAATCCTGGCTATTGAACCCAGGGCCTCACACCTGCCATTCAAGCACTGTGACATTGAATTATTTCCCTTTTATATTTTATTTTGAGACCAGTTCTTGCTGAGTGGGTGAGACTGTCCTCAAACTTGTGAAACTCCTGCCTCAGCCTTCCACATAACTGGGATTACAGGCATGTGCCCCCATTCCTGTTCTCTTGCATTTTCTTTTGCCATCATATAAGTGAACTTGCCTAGACAAGGCATGCCTGTTTCTTCCCACAACTCATGACCCAGAACTTTTCCAGTAACTTTGTCTATCTGCAAGAGGACAGGTAATTGTTCATTTTCCAAGAATAAAAGCATAAAATCTCTGGTGGATATTCAAAAGAGGAGCCAAATACCAAGGAGTTTATTTATTTGGGGGATTATGAAATTAAAACACAGATGCACAGGATTGTTCCTTCACTCTCACTCCCTTATGGTTAGTCACAATCATGGTAAAAACCCTCTGAGGACAGCAACTTAAAACTGTTCTTAGGGTCAGGAGTCAGACAATAAAAATACAAGAAAAAATTTAAAATATGATTCAAGATCCTTTCAGTCTCATAACATTAACAGTAAAAAATTAAAAATCATTAATGCATCATTTATAAATAGACATCTGTCTAGCTGCTGACAGGGGCACTCTCTTGCAATCCCAGAGACTTGGGAGGTTGAGGCTGAGGAATGCAAGTTTGAGGCCAGCCCCAGCAGTTTAGTGAGACCTTAAGCAACTTAGTAAGACCCTTTCTCAAAATTTTCAAAAAAGCCATGTGGGAGGACTGGGGATGTAGTTCAGTGACAAAGTGTCCCTTAGTTCAATCCCAATTACCAATAAGAAAATTGCATGTGTTTGTTGTACAGGTGTATATCTTAAATACTAGTCAGGAATTAAGAGTCTGAGTGTTTCATGCCTGCACATTAATGGGCTAATGGCATATTTTGAAAATTATTTATTATGGATGTAGAGAGAAAGATCATGTTTCAGTATAAAACTAACACTTGCAGGTTAGAAGATTCTACTTTGGTTTGTTGTCTCTGAACTATTTTTCAACTCTGTAACCCTCCTGGTTCTGCTGCCTACCTGAAAACCATACTGGATTCTGCTCTTTTTCCCACTTTATGAGTTCTTACCAAAATTTCAGTTCTTCTCAATTCTTACTCTATTCGATGAAAATGCTCCAAATATTTCCATTTTCCCCCCATGTTCCTGACTTAAACCTCTCATTCACTGGGCATAGAAGTACATGTCTATAATTCCAGCTACTCAGGTTACTGAGGCAAGGAGATTACAATTTTGAGGCCCTCCTGTACAATTTAGCAAGACCCTATCTCAAGTTCTTTCTGTTTTCTTTTTATTTGTGTGTGTGTGAGAAAGAATGTGTAGAGTGCTGGGGATGAAGCTCAGTAGCAGAGTGGTTGCCTGCTAGGAATGAAGTTCAATCCCCAGAGCCATAAAAACAAGGAATTAAAAGCTGGCTTACCATATCTTACCAGTCTACAGGTGGTTATATAGCTGGCCTTTCCCCTGAATCTTAAGAATCTCTGAGAGTTGAGGCTTGCTTCTAATTATGTCAGAGTCATCTGGATCAACAACAGACAGTGTGTATACTCTGTAGTGTTTCCCACATGTTGTGTCCAATTCTCAATTATTGCCACCATGGTGAGGAACACCAATTCTGCCCAACTTGGCATGTTTCAGGTTTCCTCAGAGTTGGACAGTGGTTGGTGAGGATTATCAGTTTATTTCACTTTTCCCAACCTGGCCATCTTCAGAGTCTGATTGTACCACAGCACAACATTTTTAGTTTGCATTAAAGGCTGGAGCCAAGAGTTGATGACCTTCAGAGTCTTGTTCTTCTCTGTAGAACCATCTTACTCCCTTAGGCATGGAATTGTCACCAACCAACTGCAGCAGCTTACATGGCCAGAGAACTAGGGGAAAAAAAGCTTTATTGCCTTTGAAAATCCATCTTAGTTGCTCATTTATTTTCTTTCTTTTTTCTGTCATATATTTTATTGGTGAATTATAATTATACGTAATACCCAGGTTTTGTTTTCACTACTGGGCATTAAACCAGGGATGATATTCACTGCAATTTTTATATTTTAATTTTATATTTTTATTTTTAATTTTATACTTTATTTTGAGACAGGGTCTCACTAAGTTGCTTAGGGCCTCACTAAAATTCTAACATTGGCCTTAAACTTGTGATCTTTCTGCCTCAACCTCCAGAGTCACTGAGATTATAGATATGCACCACTAAAACTGGATTCTTTCCTTTTTTATTTTCTCTCTTTTTCTTTCCTTTCCTTTCCTTTTTATGTTGTACTGGATATTGAATCTAGGAGCACTCTACCACTGAGTTACTTCTCTGCATATTTTATTATTATTATTATTATTTATTTACTTAAATTGCCCAGACTGGACTCAAACTCAACTATCCTCCTTCCTTAGCCTCCCAAGTAGCTGGGATTCCAGGCAAATACCACTATTCTTGCATCAGTCCAGCTTTTCCTAACTCCAGTTCCCTTTGCTAGTATTCCTAGTGTCCTGTTCTCCTGGAAAAAAGGCCAGTTTATCTTTCAGGACAACCTGGGGCTCCTGCACAGGAAATCACTTCCTCCTGCACACTGCAGATTCCATACTGCTTAATCTCACCTCTTCAGAATACTTCCACAAGTTCTTCAATCAAGGCTACTGCTTCCCCAGTGTGGTCCTGGGACACAATCCCAGTCCCTCCTGTTGTAGTTTGGATCTGGAATATCTCCCAAGTTTCCTGGTTTGAAAGTCTGACTCCTACTGCAGTGATGTTCAGAGGTGGACTTTTGGAGTCTCTGATTTCATCAGTAGATTAATCCACTGATGGAGTCATAGCTGAATGAACTATAGGGAAGTGGAAGGAAATATAAGGGGTTGATCTGGGTTCAGTAGCACTTATGATCCCAGTGATTTCACAAGCTAAAGCAGGACTATCACAGCACCTTCAGACTTAGCACCTTAGATCCTGTCTCTATTAAATAATTAATTGATTAGTAATCTGGGTGTATAAGTCAGTGGTAAAACACCCCTGAATTCAACCTTAGAACTAAATACAGAAAAAGAAAAGAATTTGAGGAGAGGGGACTGTTGAAGGGAATATGTTTGGGGGTTTGCCCCTGGGGACTGTACCTTATCCCTGGATAAGCTGTGAGCTGAGTAGCTTTGCTCTGCTCTCCCATGCTCTTCCTTCCTCTCCTCCCACAGGTCCAGAAGCACTGGAGTTAGATAACAATGAACTGAAGTCTCTCATCATGACCTCACCACTGACACTCACATAATGCCCTCCTGTGGCCTCTCACTTTCACATAATATCCTTACTTTGCCTCTGACACTCATAATATACACCCCTGTGACCATTCTACTCCATAGCACCCTCACTATGACTTCTGCCACAATCACAATATTTTCAGTGTGACCTTTCAAACTCACACAGTATCATCAACGGGACCTCTGATACTCAAATAATACACTCACTGTGGCCTATACTTACCCAAATCACTCACTGTGGCCTTTGTCACTCACAAAACACCTTAATTACATCCTTTGATAATCACAAACTCTCCTTACTTGGGGTCCGTCACTGGCAAAATATATTCCTGTGGCTTCTGGCTCTCATATTGTATACTCACTTTGCCCCTGACGCTGATATAATACCTTCATTGTGGACTCTTTTGCTCATTAAATGCTTGGTTGCCTCTGAATTTTACAAAACACTCTTCCTGTGACATCTGCCACTCATATAATATCCTCATTGTGACAATAGGCATTCACATAATACCCTCTTGTGGTCACTGACAGTCACATAATATCTTAAATTGGCCTCTGGCCATGATATAATATCCTCAATATGACCTCTGACACTTACTTAGTAATCCACTGTGACCTCTAACACTTATAATGTCCTCAGTGTGGCTTCTGACATTCATAATTTCCTCACTCTTGTCTCTGTCCTTCACAGAATATCTTAATTCTGCCCTTTGACCTTCAAAAAATATCCTAATTCTGGACTGTAGCAATCACATAATTCCCTCACTATAGCCTCTGACACTGATATATTACCTTCATTGTGGGCTCTTACACTCATAATACTCACATTGTTGCCTCTGAAACTCACAAAATAACTCAATGTGACCTGTGACGTTCATGTAATACCCTTGGTTTGACCACAGGCACTCACATAATACTCTCCTGTGGCCACTGACTCTCACAATAATAAGCTCACTGTTACAACTGACCTGCATATAATGTCCTCATTTGGCATCTTACACTCAAATAAAACCCTCATTGTGGTCTAAGACACTCACATAATATCTTCAATGGTGCTTCTAATACTCATATGATACCAATACTGTGGCCTCTAAAATTCACAAACTATACTCACTGTGGCCTTTGACACTTATGTAATATCCTGAATTTGACCTCTGGTACTTTACACCCTGATTGCGATCTCTCCCATTCACATCCATCAATATGGTCTCTGATGCTCATTTGAATTCCTTACTATGTCCTCTGAAACTCACTTAATAAATTCACTGTATCTTGTGACCATCATTTAATATCCTCACATAGACTTTGACACTGACACAACATCCACCTATGGCCTCTGATACTCACACAGTACCCTTCCATGGCCTCTGACAGTGATATAATGCCCTAACTGTGTACCCTGACAATGATACAATACCCACACTGAGAGCCTTAAAACACAATATTTTAACTTGGCCTCTAAAAATTACAATATTCTCATAGCAACCTCATAAACTCATACAGTATCCTCACTGTGGCCTCTAACACTGACAATATACTCAATGTGACCATAGAAACTCATAATAACCTCACTTTTTTTTAGTTACTGTGGTGCTGTGACTGAAAGGATCTAACCAGCACGATTGTAGAGGGGAAAAGGTTTATTTTGGGGTCTCATGGTTTCAGAGGTCTCTGTCCATAGGTCAGCTCCATTCCTCAGGGCTTAAGGTAAGGCAGAACACCATGGCAGGAGAATGTGTCACAGGGAAGAAACTCACAAGATGAACAGGAAGCACAGAGGGGGGTCTTCACTTGCCAGATAAAAATACATACCCCAAAGTCAAGCCCCAGTTTCCACCTCCTCCAGTCACAACTTCCCATTTGGTTGCCTCTCAGTTAATCCCAATCAGGGAATTAAATCATTAATTGATTTAAGACTCTTACAACACAATCATTTCTTCCCAGAACATTCTTCGTCTTACATGGGAACTTTTGGGGTCCACAACACATTCAAACCATAACATTTCCACCCCTGGCCCCCCAAAACCCACAATGCAAAATACATTTTGTACATTTACAAGAGTCCCCATAGTATTAAAAGTTCTGAGATTGCTCAAAATCCAAGTCCAAATTCTTCCCTGAGGCTCAAGACTATCTCGTATTTTGAGCTCCTGAAAAATTGAAAGTAATCCACAAGTATCCAACATATAATGGTACAGAGTAAATATTTCCTTTACAAAATTAGAGGCATAGAAAGAAGGGAAAGGATCAAAACAAGACTGAAATCCAGCGGGGCAAACAAGTCCTGAAACTCCACGTCTGGCATCTGGGGCACAAGGAATCATGATGCTCTCTTTAAATGACTTGTGTAGTTCCCCCCTCCCATGGTCTTTTAGATACAGTGCAAGTAGACTTGTGTCTTGAGTCTGCTGGATTCCTGCAGATTTCCTAGGGTGATGTCCCATGTTATTGGCATTTCTTAATCTCAGGGGTCTCCACTGTAGCTTTGGCTTCCTCTTCACATCTCTATAATTTAATTTTTCATGGGGTGCCTTCAGAGACTCATGCTACTGAACTTTTGAAGGTCTCCCAGGCCTTCCTTTGAAATCTTGGTGGAAGCCTCCATGAACCCCTAATTCCAGCATCATGAATTCCTGCAGAACCAGCACCTTATGGTTGATGCCAAGGTCTGCCACCATCATTAGTAATGGGCAAGTCCCTGGGACCCTTACTGCAGCAGCCTCTGAGTGTCTGGGTGGCTGATCAAATTGAAAGAACTTCCTGGGCCCCCTTGTGCAAGTAGGGTTTCCCACTGGTCTCTTAAGAGAATTTTCAACTACTCCCTTGAGACTGAGATGGATGTGGTCTTGCCAACTCCTGAGATGCCCTCAAGTCATCTTTTTTTATTGTCTCTAGGCAAATTCTTTAGCATTTCTTTAGAGGAAATAATATCTTTAACAACTGCAACTTCCTTAGGCCTAGTTTAACTCCAGCCTTTCAAGTACCACTTTTTAAAATCTTTCTGCTCTGCTTTCTGCTCCTCAATATCACAAAAAAACTTGACTTAAAAATACCAGCAATATCCATGCCATAACGTAGAAATGATTTGGGCCACAATGTCTGCACAATTTATAGTTACACAAGTCATAGAAAATATTGGAGCCATAGAAGCTATAAAGGCCATAAAGAATACACACATAATAGATGTTACAGAGGTAACAGAGGTTACAATATGACAAAGGCACAGGGAATGTATGATACGCTCTTTATAGAGGCTACTCATGCCATGGGGTTTACACAGGTTAGGTCCTTTAGGCTGCTTAGGACATAAAGGTTACACAGTTTATTCTGTTTACACAGTTCATAGAGTTAACTGAGGCCATTAGAGGTACTCACACAATAGAGACTATGAGGACTTTGAAGGTTCTACAGGCCAGAGACTATTCAGACAATTTAAGCCTTGTAAGCCCTAGATGCTATGTGGGAAATACAGGTTGAGATTTTCAAAGAGGTTACTCAATTCATAGAGATTCCTCAGGTCATAGATAGTATGCAGGCAATAGAGGCTACTCAGATCATGGGGGCTATTCATGTTGTAGAGAATATGCAGGTTATAGATGTCCCTTAGGTAATAGTGGTAAATATGACCACACAGGCTACACACTGAATAGGAACTACTAAGTTCATTTAGGCTATTAAAGTCACAGTCGATACTCTAGTCTTATAGGCTGCTGAGGTTTTAAAATATATACAGATATAAAATGTATAGATAATAGAGTACACTCAGAACATAAAATCTTCATAGAACATAGAAGATCCTCAGATCAAGAAGGTGTGCAGGTCATAGAGATCATTCAGACAAAAGAGGATATGCAAGTCATAGAAGCTATGCAAGGAATAGAGGTGATGTTGGTCAGGAAGTTATGTAACCCATAGGGGATACTAAGGTTATTTAAGTTTCTCAGGTCATAGAACTACTCAACTCATAGTGTGGCCTTTGAAGTCATCAAGGCTACGCAGGTTATAACTACTGCACAGGTCATATAGGCTACTCAGGCCAAAGAAGTTAAAGAGATTACAGAATTTATGGAGGTCACAAAGGCTATGCATATCACAGATGTTATACCAGTAATAGATACTACTCAGTATCAAGAAGCAACATATTCATAAAGTATTCTCATGCCACAGAAGCAAACATGTCAAAAAAAAAAAAAACAATTATAGGTCATCCCCTGACACAGGGCCAAAGGAAGGGGAACACTTTTCACCTGCAGATGCATATGTCTACTTCACAAATGTTTCAGATTCAAACAGAAGCTCTGTCCACAAATCATTTTATGTCACTAGAGGGAATGCATGGATATATATTATTACTACTGAGGATGCTCAAGTAAGTCTCCCTGGGGAAGTTTTTAATGAAAGGGGAAATGCAGGAATTGTTTCCACTATCATCACAGTATGTTTACCTATTACTGAAACTAGACAAAAATTAACCCTTTTGTTTTTTAAATGAACAGTCAATCACAGCATTATTGGAAACCAGTGCTGATGTTGCAAATTTACAACTCTCAATATGACCTCATGTATGGCCCTTACGAAGGTCCTTTAGGCTGTTCAGGACATAAGGGTTACACAGTTTATTCTGTTTACACAGTTAATAGAGTTAACTGAGGTCATTAAAGGTACTCATACCATAGAGGCTATGAGGATTGCCACTCTGGGACATAGGAGGCAATAAAGAACAGGTGTCTAAATGTTCTCTATGGTTACAATGCTCTGCCCCTTCCAACCCACAGAAGATATTACTCATATTCAACCATACGTGCACAATTGCAAATGTCTGTCAAATTGCTTTTTCTGTAGGAACCTCTGTCATTCTGACTGCCTTGACATTAAAATGGAAGTTTACCATTCCTGTCTTGGTAGAAAAAATGGCCATTGTCAAAAGAAAAGGTGGAAATACTGGAGGCCCTCATTCAAGAACAGTTATAATTGGGACATATTGAACTCTCTACCAGTCCATGGAATATACCCATTTTTATCATAAAGAAGGAATAAGGTAAATGGAGATTATTAAAAAATTTAAGAGAAATTAATAAATGTATTCAACCTATGGGTCTCCTTCAATATGGATTGCCTAACCCTAATCTAATCACTCAGGATTTTTCCTTATATGTAATAGACATAAAATATTTTTTCTACTATACCTGTCTTTCTGATGATTGAGGTAAATTTGCTTTCACAGTTTCTGTATTCAATTATCATAAGCCTGTTGATAAATATCAATGGATATTTCTTCCTCAAGGTATGTTAAATAGCCCAACATTATGTCAACATTTTGTGTATAAGACTTTTCAGTCTTTCTGACAATTATTCCCACATATTCTTATTTATCATTATGTGGATGATATTTTCAGTGCTGGGTCAATACTTAACAGAAAATATTTTAACTAAAATACAACACACTGTATTACAATCTGGCCTCCATATGACCACAGGAAAAAATACAATGACAACTCCCTATTAACTATTTAGGACAAAAAATGTTACTCATATTCCAAAATTGACTTTTTCTTCTACATTTTCCTTAGTTAATTTGCATCAATTTTTAGGGCATTTAAATTGGGTCTAACCATATATTCCTTAACTACTGATACGCTGTCATTCTTTTTTCAGATGTTAAAAAAGCAACACGATCACACCAGTTTTTTCCAGTTAACTCCTGCACTGTCTACAACTCTTTGGTGTGTTAATGAGAAATTATCTACAGTTCTTACAGATAGACTACCAACATTGAATGTTCCTTTATCTCTAATAATCTTTACTGAAAAGGCTATGCCTTCACTGCAACTGTTGCCATTTATAATCAAGACTTGAGTGTAATAGAGTGATTATACTCTCCTCAATTTTAAGGAAGAAATATTCTCCCTTATGCTGATATGTATGCTCAATTGATCTAGAGAGTCACAATTGCATTTTATCACGTAAATGTATCTCTTACATTTGATCTTACAGAAACAGATGATTATGTACTTTATTTTATGAAAAGACTTTACATTTACAATATTTACAATTTTCTTTATCAAGTTATCTTAACAGACTTTTTAGCTCCTATTGCTTTCCTTGCACTTCTGGAGGAACACCTTTCCTTATTGTGTCAAGTCTCACATGTTCCTTCTATAATCTTCTCTACTCTGATTTAGTACTGTCTATACTAATGGAGTAAAACAATGGGGTGTAATATTTATATTCATTGATAGAAAACAAACAGATATTTACACATTGCCTCCTCAGGGGACCAAATTAACTGCTATTACTTTAGCTCTTTGTATATTTTCCATTGCCTTAAACATCTTTACACATTCTCAGTATATAGACAAACTGATGCTTCATATTTCCTCTGCAATTTTGTCACCTCATTTGGACTATAATTTGTTATGTCTGCTTATCACTATTCCATTTCTTTTACAGGATCATACAGTTCAAATATTTCTTGCTCACATATGTAGCCACACTAAGATTCCTGTACCACTCACTGATGGAAATGCTCATGCTATGAAATCCTTTTATCCTCTTTTCAGATGCTGTGGAATCAAACAATTTTTTCATCATAATGCTCATTCTTTAATGAAAGCTTTTTCTTTTTCCTTTCAACAGAACTGTTCCATCATTAATAATTTATGTCATTGCATACTCTTTTGTTCTACTTGGTAAAAAATAAAGCCTCAAGATTTAGATTCTAATGGCCTTTGGCAGATGGATATAACTCATTTTCCTCCCTTCCACCCCTATTCTTTCTTACATGTTACCATAGATACATCCTCCAATGCACATTGTTCAAGGAAGTTCTCATCCTGTATCTATCATGTGCTCCTCTTCATTGCCACCAAGGTAAACATCATCATTTAAAAACTGACAATTCCTCTGCTTATACTTCTAACACCTTTGCTGAATTTTGTAATCAATGGAATGTAATTCTAACCCATGGAATTCCCCACAATTCTACTAAACAGAACTTAGTTGAACATGCACACCCCACACTTTAAATGTGTCTTTTAAAGCAAAATCAAAAAAGGGGAACTAACCTCACTGATCTTAATAATGCTCTCAATATTGCCTTGTTAACAGTAAATTCTGTTAATGTAGAATATGAGATAATACACATCACTTCTTCTTTGTCTCAGACAGACACTTCACTAAGGAACCACTACCAAAGATTTATGTAAAATACTGAATTCTACCAAACCCTACATGGCAAAACCCTTTACCTTGATTACGTGGGGGAAGAAATGTGCTGCTACTCTACTTCTACAATTTCTCTCTGGATTCCAGGTGTGTGAGACCCATCAATTATCATGAGTTGTAATCAAGAACTTCACAATCTGATTACCAAATTCCATTTGATCCTGGATGGAATGGATACTGATTCAAAGAAGGAAAATCCAAAAAGGAAAAGAGGTCCTAAGGGCCCCTGATCATCTAATCATCAAGTGACATGGGGGGATATATAGATTTTAATTACATCTGCCCAACAACTGCTAGGCCAGATAGGTTTAGAATGTGCATTCAAAAATTTGGTTACACCTCTCTTTGTAAAACTTACCTAAATTTCCACAACTATGCTGGCCATTATTGTGCTAATTCTCTGTTGTACTCCTGTTTGTTGCTGCTGCACTGTACAGAAAACTGTTCCATCTTTGGATTCTTAGTCATTATAATATTTGGGTTCACTTATCAGAAATTGTTACTTCTTCTGAAATTTGTATTCACCAAGATGTAGATATGGGAAGCATACTGGGATCTGTTCCTTACATGTGGTACTTACATCTCTAACTATATTCCAAGTAATATGTTTCATGGAACTCATTTTTGTTTAAGCAGATTAACAGCATTTCTCCCCTTTCTTCAGGAATCAATAGGTCACTGTCCAGCTCAACAATTACATGAAAGGGTTATATAATTAGAGAAAGATTGTGATGATTTGGTTAATCTATTGTCTAAAGCAGAATTTGAAGCTTTAAAATTCTCTTTAGTTGGTATTCCTGCCCTAGCAGTAGAAACTTATAAACAGACAATGGGGCTTACCTGTGCTATGGTAAAAAATGTAAATTATACATCAAGGGCAATTACTATGCTAATGAGGAACAAAAACAATACCATCAAGCTATTCCTGATAATATGACTTCTATTGATTATTTGCTGTCATTGCATCATAAGGGATGCCATAAATTTAATATCCTGTGTTGTTTCAGTCTAACTGATAACAATAATTCCATTCAAAATAAATTGGATCATATCAAAAATATTGTAAAGAAAGTGCAACAAGATGATGGAGTTGGGATTTATTAGATTGGTTAACCTCATGGCTACCAAATTTTACATGGATCAAACAGCTTTTCATTGGAGGATGTTTATGGACACTTGCCTTATTATGTTGTGCTTATTTTTCCAATGTCTTTTTAACTTTCTTCCTCCACTTTCCTTAAACAAAAGACAAATCATATCTATTCAAAAGGTTACACAAAACAAAAGCATGGAATTCTAGAGTTTCAGGCCATGAGAAATTATAGAGGAGCATAAGTCCTTTGAGTGAGATGATGATGAAAACCTTGTTTCTCTGGCTTAGAAACATTCTGCAACTCCTCTGTCATTGAGCTGTTATCTTCTTATGAAAACATTTGGTACTCATGGACTCTGAGAAGCAAGCAAGTTATATGATCTGCACATGCACAAACTAACGGCACTAATGTAATCTGATATATCCCTGGAGTAGATAATAAAATTGAACTGACTTTCCACAAAAGCCAGTCCTTATTATATGCAATCCTGTATGCTTGCCTCTTTATTTGCTCACCCCTTAACCTTTACTGTTGGAACTAATGACACATTAACTAACTCAGGCTGACTCCTTACTCCCTGGTGAGTGAGCAAGATCAAGGCTCAAAGGCGGTTTCAAAGGTTAATGACAATAATGGGACCACCGTCAGGGATTGGTTAACAACAGTTCTGCAAACGGTGATCAGCTTGTGTGGAACTCTCGCCTTCATGAACCCCCCTGCCTTTCTGACCTTTAAGCTGATTGGTTTCTGCCTAGCCTCCACCCTACATAAAAGCTGTGCGACTTCCTTAATAAATGAGTTCCTGCTGTGACGGGTCTCCCTGATGCGTCTGATTGTCCTCCACTGGGAGGGCTGGGGAGCGGGTGGTCAGTTAAACTTACCTATCCTGATCTGACCTTGTTGGGGAGTGTCCCCTTCCCTTGCCACTGGTTGAGAAGGGCAAGGGGCTTAAGACCCGGACACTTAACAATCTCAGTTATGTAGGAAGGACCCTCTGAAGTGAAGTTAAGGAGAACACACTACATTTTGTTAGGAAGGATCATACAGGAAATATCTAAGGGCTTTGCGGATGGCATTCAAAGAAGTATCACAAGGAATCTCTGAGTTTTGTTGTTGTGGCCTTTGAATGAATGCACAGGGACTTTTGGTAAATGGTATTTGCTACCTGAGATACATACATAGAATTTTTTTAAAGATTTGTTGAAAGGATGTTTTGAGCTTTGTATGGAGTACTCTTGATTGGGGTATATAGGGAAGTACTCTTAAGTGAGTATTAAGAACTCACTGAGGTGTATAGGAATATATTTCTAAAGTGACTAAGGAGAGATCTCTGAGATTAATGGAGAGAATAAACTGAGATTCTAATGAATGGCTCTATGAGGTGTGTAGCAGACCCCTCTGAATTGTAAATGTAGAGCAATCTGAGAAATGTAGAGAGGCTCTGTGTGGTGTTATTCTCTGAGTTGTATATGGATTGCTCAATGAGGTGTGTAGGAAGAATTTCTCAGATGTGTATGCATGGCCCTCTGATTTATGAAGGATGGTTGCTTGATGTAAGTTGGGAGGCTTTCTGAGATCTGTACTTAGGTGTCTGTGATGTGTGTGTAAAGGGAAGGAATCTCTGAGGTTTGCTGTTCAGGCTCTCTTAGGTGTGTAGGGATATCTCTATTAGGTGTGAAGAAGGTATATATGAGGTGTTATAAAGCATTTTTCCCTGTATAGTAGTACAATCTCAGTTGTGTAGTGAGGGTCCTCTGAAGTAAATAGAGATATCCTTCTGATATGAGTAGGAAGAACACACAAAGCTATCTTTTAGGACAGTAAAGGGAATCTCTGGGGTGTGTAGGTAAAACCCTCAAAGGTGAGTAGAGACAGCTTTTTAAAGAGTAGTGAGGTCTATCTGAGATGTGTGGGTAGGGTTTTCTGAGGTGTATAGCACAGGTCTTCTGAGGTTTGAATTAATATCTGTGGCATTTTTAGGGAATAGACTCTTGGGTGCATAAGGACTTTCTGAGTTGTTTAGGTATTGCTCAATGAAGTGTGGAGGAAGTGTACTGAAGGTGTGTAAGGATGGGATTTTGAGTTCTATATAAAGGGGTCTTGATATGAGTAGAGAGGAAATTTTCAGATGTGTAGGGAAGTGAGTTTCAGTGAGTGTAGGAAAGGTTCTCTGAGTTGTGAAAGTGGGTTCTCTTCATTTTATAAGGAGGACTCTATGAGGTATGATGGAACATCCCTCTGAAGGGTATAGGAGAGCTTTGAGTTTTGTAGGAGGGCTTATTGACATGAGTGGAAGTGATCAATTAAGTACACCTCTTTGTGGTATTTGGAGGTCAGTCAAAATAGCTTTATGACAAGTGTAGTGAGGGTTTTCTGGTGTTAGTAGAAAGGCTCTCTGAGATGTTTAGAGAGTGTTTGAAAAGGAGTATAATGAGTACTCATTTAGGTCTGTAGGGTTGTCTCTCTGAGGTGTGCAGGTGCTTCTCTTAAGATGTGTAGTGAGGGCTTTCTTCTATGTAGCAGGAGGGCACTCTGAGATGTGCAGAGAGGGTTCTCTGATTTTTGTATGGACCAAATTCCAAACTGTTAGTGTATATTTGGTGGGCAGGCTTTCAAAAAGTACAGTTTATACTCTCTGAGTTATGTAGGAACATCTCTCTGAGGTGGGTAAGGACTGCTCTTTAGGTGAGTATGGTGGTACACTTTGATTTATATGAAGGGTATACTGAGGTATGTAGAGTAGGCTCTCTGAGTTTGATAGCATGCCACCTCTTAGCTGTGTTGTGTGAGTTCTATGAGGCATGTAGGATAGTTCTGTGATGTAGTTAGAGGGCTATAAGACATGAGTTTGAGGGTCTTCTCAGATAAGTTGGGAGGGCTCACTCAGGTATAAAGATAGTGTGTGCTGAGTTGAGTAGAAAGGGCTCAATGAGATGTTTGTAGGGCCTTTTGAAGTGAGTAGTGAGAGCTCTCATAGATAAGTAAGGAGGACAACTAGATGTAGAAGGGAGGGCCCCATGAAGTGTGGAGGTGGTTCTGTATAGTCTGAAGTTAGAACTTGCTAAGATGATTAGAATGGACTCTCTGAACTTTGTCGTGTGGGTACTCTGAGGTGTGTAGTGAGGGCTCACTGATAAGCAGAGGGAGGGCACTCTGATAAATGTAAGGAGTGCTTTCAGAGGTGTGGAGGGAGGTCTCTGATATTTGTGCAGAGGGATTTATGCAGAGAATAGGAGGACTATACATCTCAGTAGAAATGTTATCTCAGTTGTATAGGGATAGCTCTCTGAAGTGAATAGTTAAATCTTTCTAATGTGAGTAGGGAGAACATTCTAAAGTTTGATGGGAAGGATCCTTGAAGATAGTAGAGAGAATCTCCGAGGTGTTTTTGGAGGACACTCAGAAGAGTATCAAGGGAAATCTCTGATATTTGTAGTTAGGGTCCTCAGTTGAATATGAAGGACTTTTTGGTGAGTAGTGAGTGCTACATGAGATATCTATGTAAGTTTTTCTTAATATTTTTTGAAAGGGCATTCTGATATTTGTTTGGAAGTCTCTATGAGATTTGTAGGGAGGACTCTTTATTGCAACATGTAAGTAGGGGTCTCTGAGATAAGTGTTAAGAATTTGCTGAGAGGTGTTTTGATGGAACTCTAAGATGAGTAAGAACAGATCTCTGAGATGAATAAAAAAACAAACTGAACTGTGAAAGGAGGACTCTAGGAGGTGTGTAATAGGGGTCTCTGAATTTTGAAAGTAGGTCATTCTGAGGTGTGTAGAGGTGTAGTGTTTGGTGTGTAGCATCAGTTCTGTTAGTTGTATGGGGTTGGTAAATGTGTGTAGGAAGGGTTTCTAAGGGGTGTGGGGGTACCTTCTGAATTGTGTAGAAGTAGTACTTGATGTGAGTAGGTAGGGCTCTGAGCTGTGTGGAGAGGTGACTGTGAAGTGTATAGGAAGGGATCTCTGAGATGTGAAGGAAGGGCTCTCTGTGGTTTGTCGTACACATGCTCTGAAGTGTATAAGGAGTTCTTTATTATGTGTACAGGAGGAATGTATGAGGGGTGTAGAAGGACTTTTTCCTGCATACAAGTGCTATCTCTGTTGTTTAGTCCCTCTGAAGTGAATAGGTAGAACCATTTGATATGACTAGATACTGATGTTTAATGGGAATGTTCTTTGAGGATAGTAGAGGCAATCTTTGAAGTGTTTAGGGTAGACATTCAACAGAGTATCCCAAGGGCTCTCTAAGGTGTGTAAATCCAACACTCAGAGGTAAGTAGGGAGAGTATTTTGGTGAGTAGTGTGTTCTATCTAAGTTGTGAAGGAATTTGATTTGCTGAGGTTTGTAGCATGGACATTGTGAGGTTTGAATTAACATCTCACTGGCATTTGTAGGGCGTACTCTCTGAGGTGTAGAGGGAGGGATTTCTGAGTTGTTTAAGTGTTGCTCAAAGAAGTGTGGAAGAAGAGTCCTTAAAGTGTTTAAGGATGGAATTTTGAATTGTGTAGGTAGGACTCCTGATATGAGTAGGTAGGGATTACTTAAATGTGTATGGAAATGAGTTTGAGGTGTGTAGGAGTGGTTCTCTGAGGTATAAAGGCAGGTTCTCTTTGTTATGTAGGAGTGCTCTCTGAAGGGTGTAATAGGGCTTTATGAGGTTTGTAGAAATGCTTATTGGTGAGTGTAAGTGTTAAGAGAGTAAAAGGGCTATTTGCTGTGTATAGAAAAGACCTCTGAGGTGAGTCAGAAGTGTTCTGTGAGGTTTGTAGTGTTGGTTCTCTGAGGTGTGTAGATTAGGCTTGCAAAGAATTATAATTAGGATAAAGGGGCTTTGCACACTTGCTATTCAGCATCTATAATCCTTCATGGGATTGGCTATGGTGAGAAAGGTTCCTCTCAGGGCCTGTCTCTGAGGTCCAAGTCACAAAACTATTCCTTGGGTACAAAAAATCCCACAACTGATTACTGTGTTTTTTTCTGCAGGATAAGCAAGAACTCAGTCCCCTGCTATTTCTAGCACAAAGGGTGGAACCTGGGGTTTCCTATTCATTTTCTAAACAGCTTCCCAACTGACCACTCTTGAGGCAGAAGCCCTCATTTTCACGGAAAGACCACTGAATTCATTGCTTGAAGTTACTCCTTTTTGATATCTGGCTGGAGATTTTCATACCAACAGAAGGCCAGAAGTGTGTCATCAGTAACATTCTGTGCCTCTCATCTGCCTAAATGGATACTGGCTTGAATAATTCCCTAACAATAACAGAAAGTGAAAAGGGCTGGGTGTTTTTACAGATTTCTAAATAATAGGCCAAGTGCCTGACAGTGGTAGGTGCTTCACATACATTAGAGCCAAGAATGAACCTAACCACTCATCCACCTAGCTACCTCACATGCAGGACCCTCTGTGTCCATCTAAGAGGTCTCTGTTCTGGTTACATGCATGTCAGGAACCCTCCTAAATTTAGGCCACAAACTCCTCCCCAAATGTGGAAAATCTTTCCTGAGGTTTCAGAGCAGCATGGCCTAAGGCAGAGAACTACCTTACAGGGGAGAAGATAGTCCACAAGGAAGATCAGAGTAGTTGGCAACCTGCTCTATGAGACCAAGCCTGTGTCAAACACTCCTAGGTTTCATCTTACTTGGTTTTCTAAACAACCATGCAGTGTTCTCTTCTGAAAACCCTGCTTTCCACAGAGATTACTGAGGTTCAGAGTGATGTCCAGCTCTCCAAAACCAAACCAGGAGATGATCATGTTCCAGGTCTTGGAGATGGTACAAACCATTTACACAGCAGATCCAGCATCTTCTTGGCACTGACCTAATTTTAACATAAATACAAAACTCCATGGACATATGTGTTTTCCCTTTTTGCAGGCCAGGTGCAGGTAATCTACAAGCTCCTGCAGGATGAGTGCTGGGAAGATTTCAAATACACAGGACACATCCAATGATTAATCTATGGCATCTTCTCCATAGGTTGGGGAATCCAAAAGGGATATTTTAACACAGAAAGAGTAGTCAGAGTGTGAAGGGAAAAGAGAACAAAAGATGTTCCCTTCATATTCTCAGGGGATATCACACATGCACACATACACACAAATATATACATACACCATACATGCAGCAGCACAAATACACACACACCACAAATAAACACACTCACAAACCCCTATTTAGTGTGGGTTATCAAAATGGGAATCTGAGTGCTGACCTAGCCTCCTATCACTTGCAATGTCCTCTCCTGTCTCATCTCTGGTCTCCTTGGGAAAAATCACTAGAGTTGTTGGATCCCAGCATTGATCCAGTGCTTTTACACCCAGGAAAGGTCCCTACTCATAATTTTCCTAATACCTGAGTATCCACAGATTACTAGGCAACAAGAACTCATGACTCTGAAATTGCTGTGTCAACAAAAATGTGCAGAAGAGGACTGTATCTGGACTGTGAGTGCCTAACTACTGGGTTCCAGGTTTGTGTGTTCAATTGCCAAGAAAATGAGGTCACTTCCTTGGGGACTCTTTACCTTAGGTCATTTATCATGTAAGATATTTTCAAAGGTTCCATGCAACATAGGCTGTTCTTGTTTTCCCATGACTTATACATAAGTGGACAAAGTTACACCAACATGCAATTGATCAGGTCCCCAAACAGGTCTAGTGTTGCAAGCTCTCCTGGTTTGAGGAGACAGAGCTTGGTTCAGACCCATCCCCTCTTTCTGCCCATTTGTGTGGTCCTGAAGAAGTCATTATGCATTGTGGGGTCTTCATAACTCCCCCACATCTCCAGGGATTATTCTAACATGTGCTTTTGAAGTTGTCAGCAGATGTATGAGCCCATAAATGAATGTACTCCATGGGAAAACCTAACACTAGTTTCATGAATTGCAGTGCACAAACACAACAATTGAAAAAACAGGAAGGTAAAGAACAGAGGATGACATGTAAATCTACTATGGTATGAATCCCACAGTGAAAGAGAGAAAGTGAGCTCCTCTCTTGGCCATGTTTCCACTCTGCACCAATGGAAGGTTTCAATGGTTGATTTACAGAGGCAGCCTCCCCATGATATAGACCTAAAAATGGTTCTTGGGCATTGTAGAATTGTCTAAATTTATCTTCCCATTGTATAATGTGGTTATACTACATTGGACACCAATCCCCACAGCATCCCGGTGTCAAAGACCTGTAGCTCCCTACCCTATTAGTGAATCTACATAAGCATCTGGTTTTAATGAAACAGAAATTAGCAAGTGTCATGAGATTTTACTTTGAAGGTGGAGTCATGAAAATTCTTGTTCCTATCAGGTTCCATATACCTAGAGCATAAAACACTGTTGGGATTTTAGAGCTTTGTAGAAAAATTTGGTGTGGCAGCTGGCAGATGCTGGGGGATATTTTGAAATGGTAAGAAGCTGGAATTTCTGTCCTTCCATTTCTAAGTGCCTCATGTAGGTAAAAATATTTTGGTTATAAAATCTACTGATGCACATATTATATCAAGAAGCAAGGATGGTGTTCATTGGCCAAGAGTTTGCCCAATAGCATGGTCATAACTATAGGAGAGGACTTCATTTTCTCCATGTCTTTAGGGAAAGACTACATTGCTTCTCTTAGAGTAGCACAAAGTGACATCCTTTTGTTTTGTGTGTAGTTGAAGACAAAGTTTTCTCCTATACTTCTAACTAAAATTTGGAAAGAAGGCTCCAGCAGTAAAAACAAAGAAGCATCTCAAAAGACAATATTGTTTAAATACCTAAGGCTACTGAAGCAGAGAGAAGGACAGACAATATAGTTTTGAGGACTGAAAAGGAAATAGGAGATCACTTGCACAGGATACTCACTAACCAAATACATTTTCACTTAGCTGCCTGTACTCACTGTTGAATGAAACACAAAGTGGTATCTTTCCCTTCCCCTAAGGAACTTCAAGCATTAAGTAACAATTACAGGAGACTCAGGACAATCTTTTTTGTGCACATGTAGCAAAGTTGCTGCTCATTACCTTCACACCAAAGGTGAGAGACAGATGATAGTCAACTGGCCTGGAAAGAATTAAAAATCAACATACATATGCACAATTGCCCTTGTTGGAAGGTTCTCAGAATAGGGCATTTCTAGCTTCTTTTGTGTTATTTGAAATTTACTGGGGAATAACAAATGTGGATGAATCTGTGGAATGAAGATCTGGACCTATAAATCTTTCTGGGTTTGGTACACACTGAGGCTCCAGTGAATTTGAAAAGAGGAAATGGTCCCTGTTTTTTAATTGGTAGAAGCCAAAGGCATGGATATTTCTCCCCTCATTTCCTACTCCTTCAGGCATTCATCTTATGGCATTAGGTTATAACATTTCCTATTCCACTAATTTTCTTCAGGGAGGAGAAAGAGACATGAATGAGTCATATCATGCCTGATGAGACCATTAAATAGGCCAACGTACCATCAGTTTCCATGTCACTATAAACAGTCATTAAGGTAACAAGGATAGCTGGTGATAATTTCCCTTTGTTGGCCATTCCTGGAAAAGTGACTCAAAATTGCTCTTCTGGGATCTTAATTCTATAAAACAGGACAAAGATGAAATCATAGAGAAGGGGTGATATATTATGGGTTCCAGCAGGTTTTAATTGAGCTGGAAACAGATTCACTGTGTTAACAAGTTCCAAGAATGAGTATATCAATAAAACCTACCCAAGTGTTAGTCCCCTACCTCAAACACAACTTTCTACCAAGATCCTCAACGTGGGTCTGTATTGAGTCAGTCCCAGTGCTGGCATTCACTTTCTAAAGCACAGCACTGCCAGTTTCAATCATTGAAGTACCATGATCTGAGGGCTGTATTATTCTCTTTCTAAACATAGCATCCAACACAAAGGTGTAGTGTGCCAAATTGTCAATAGAAAAAACAAGAATATATATTATTTTAAAACTATAATTTGCTTACAACTAGACCCACCTAGACAAAATCATACTTTTAAAAATGATATATGCATGACCACAGTTTCTTACTGGAATTCAAATTAGGCAAATGCAATATTTAAAGGAAGAGTATGGAATCCAGGACAGTCAATGAGAGCCTGAAATCAGGACACCCTGTAAACACAGCCCAGAGACATTGACTTCTAGCCTCAGGTTAGTGAAAGACATCAAACAGCCCAGGTTTCATCTGCCCCTCCTCAGATCCTTGTATTGGCACCTTTGCACTCAGGGCATGGTGATCCTGACACAGAGACCCTGGGACTTAGGAATCACTTGACTGGTCTCAGATGCAAGCCTGCAGCTCAGATCTGAAGGGCCAAATCACCAGTGGCAGGGATCCCTGTGTATGGTTGAGGAATGGTTCCATGCAGTTGCTTTATTGGTGATGGGATTCTCCCAGAGAAATGGGACAGAGGCCATGCCTTTTACACGACTTGATCAGTTTCCTACTACATCATTTCAGTTATTTGGCATGTTTGACACTTTTGTTTATAATGGAACCTGCTGGGAATTTGCAAAAGGGACTCAAGGCTGTTCTCTGTTTATCTCTCTGCTTACTCCCCAGTAAGGTTCACTAGGAGCAGTCATGGACTTGGGAGAAATCTCTAACAGCTGCAGATGTTTCTCTTTCTCCTTCACATGCTGTCTCCTCAGCCAGCTCTGGCCCCATTTATCCCAGGATTGCAGCGATGACTCAGAACTGAAGTCATGAGGGTTGTGGTAATTCTGTGGCACTGAAATTGGAGACCCATTCTGGCCATTTGCTTCTGTCACAGGTACTGCGCACATACTTGTGGTACCAGTTGACCTTCATTTTCTTTGTGAAATACTTCTTGAAGAATGGATGCAGGATATCCTCTAAGGTGTAGAGTATGTTTAGGAGAGAGTTGGACTCTCCAGCAGATGACAGAAAAACACAGATCTCATAAATT
The DNA here is from genome assembly GCF_902686445.1 of Sciurus carolinensis. Classification (NCBI taxonomy): domain Eukaryota; kingdom Metazoa; phylum Chordata; class Mammalia; order Rodentia; family Sciuridae; genus Sciurus; species Sciurus carolinensis. The sequence continues at coordinate 2,620,950 of NW_025920107.1, read as the reverse complement.
AAAATGATAGGTAGTTTGGCACTGCAATTCACATTGGTAAACTCTAAGAAGAGTCATTACACCAAGAGCTGTAGGATTTGGGTCACCAGAAATTTCAGGCATTACTGGAAAGACACATGACAGCCACTTTTGAAGATGATGTGTCAGTGCTTTTTAAGGCAAAATAAGTCTAATCTATGACCAGTGTCCCCATAATTTTTCTGCATTTGGAAAAGTTGTCTGAGAAACATGTCAAACCAAACTATGGTGCCATTATGGATATCAGAACTTTTGATGCTGATCAGATAAAATATCCAAATATCTTTCCATATCTGAGTGATCAACAAACCCAGAATAAAAAGGAATGAGCCACAAAGCTACAGAGATATAGATGCATACTACCTATTCTGCTGCAAGATGCAACAAACCTGGCTGAGGAGAAAACATGCTGTATGAGTCACCTTTGTTGACATTCTAGAAAAGGCAAAATTATGGTCAGAAGAGGAGGTGCACAGGATGAGGCTCAGGAAGGTCCTGAGTGTAGGAGCATCTCTCCACATGGAGTTTGGGGGAAACACCCTCCCTGTGCTTGGTTGTGTTCGGAAGCTCCTTGACCACTTCTTGTACAGACATTTGTGGAGACTTAATCTTTTAGGCCTGATGGATATTAATTCATACTTCAGCTTCTTTCCCCAAGTTAGGAGGGAGAAATGAAAGTTGCAAGATTTATATTCACAGCATGGTTTTCCTCACAACCATTCTCAATCCTGATACTTCCCTTGAGACTTAGCAAGAGTTCTTATTAGAGAAAGAAACTTATTATCACTCCAAACATTCTACAAGATATAGGGACCCCATTCTAGGAATGACGGTCAACAATCTAATGTTAGCATTAAAGATGTACTTACCATCATTATGGCTTACTAAATATGAGCATTTAAGGAACTCTGCACCAGGAATGGGGCTAAAGACAAAATGTGTTTGTTTTTGTATTATTTTAGATCATGTAATCTGGAGCAATGAGTATACTTATCATAAAGGAAAAATGAATTAATTGCATGGCAGAAGTTATAATCCAGATTTCTCAGTGTTGAGATTAGAAATTACAGATCAATCAAAGATAAAGTCAGAGTGATCCTTGGCATAATTGATCAGAATCCAGGGACTGCATATCAATATTTTATCATGTTTACCTTCATACATTCATGGATCGTTCCACCTAAACACTGTTACAATTGGGTGGGGCCTGAGGATGAAAACACACTTATACACATCTTTGTGTTTTCAGTATTGTTTGAGGGTCAAGATGCAATGAGCATATTCATCTGTCAGAAAAAAAAAGATTTTAATATCACTCTATAGATGCTGTAGTATGGATTCCATAATAGAATTACAGTTCACAGGACAACTATTATATCGGTTTTTGATCCTGCAATATGGGTATTGCATTATGATCAATAACTTATTATAGATATTATATTAGCTTGAGATGCTTTATCATTGATAATATTTATGAATACAGGACTACAGGTGAGCTATTATATTTGTTATGGATGCTAAAGCACACATTTTCCATCAATATCCAAGGTATATGGAAGCTATTATATTAAGATTAAATGCTGAACTATGAATAATGTACTAGCATTAAAATCTCAGGGAAATTATATTAATTGTACTTGCTATACTATGAGTATTACATCAATATTAAAGGGCACAGGGCAACTATCATATCAGTTTGAGATGTTATAGTATAGATATCACACTAGTGTTGAAGGCCACAGATAAATATTTATGTCTCATTTAGAAGCTCAAGTATGTATATTGTGTTAGGATTAAAGTCAGTATGGTAGTTAATGCATTAATTGTAATAGTATCTCATGAATATCTTAGTAGTTTAATGGCTACAGTGCAGATATTTGATTAGCTTAAAGTTGTATAATATAAATATTATGCTAACATTAAATGCTACAGAGCACCTGTTTATTAGTTTTAGATATTATATTGAGTATTAAATAAATATTAAAATTCACAAGAAAGTTTTTACATTGGTTTTGAAGTTTATGTACAGGATGTTATGTAGTAAGATTAAAGGTCACAGGACATACATTTCATTTGCTTTAGAAGCCATAATATGGATGTCATATTCATATTTAAAGTACATGGATCTAGTATATTAGTTTTAGATGCTAGACTAGGAATAACACGTTAGATTTAAAGGCTACAACACAACTTCTATACACATAGTTGATACTATAGTTAGGATACCATGTTTGAGTCCTCTGAATGGCTCTTATATCCATTTTTGATGTTGTAAAAGGTGAATTGCATTAATATTAAAGGACACATAACAGCTCTCTATCAGTTCTCCATGCCCTTGTATGGATATATCAGTTATATTCTGTTACATTTGGGGGCCATATTAGGGATATTGTATTAGTATTGAATTCTAAAGGGTAGTTATTATATATGTTTATATTTTCACTACATAAATTAAAGTCATATTTAAGAGACAAGGGAATACACTGCTTTAGTTTAACATGGTACAGTAAGAGGATTTCTTTATTATTAAAGACAACATAGTAGCAATTACTTTTAAAGGGCACAATTTTAACATCATATTCCTATTAAGGGTCCCAGGACAGACAGTTATTTTTCAGGTTTAGATTTTATAGAATGGAAAGCATATTATTATGAATGATCAGAAGGCAGCAATTATAGCAGGCTTTGATGCTATAGTATAAATACAATATTAGTATTGAAATACCACAGGATAGTTTCTGTATTAGTTTAAGAGGTCACATTTTCCATATTATATAAATTTGAAAGGAATCAGGGAAACTATTAATTTTGAGTGTGAGATGAGTGATAATGTTAGTATTAAAAGCCACAAGGCATCTACTATAATGGTAATAAATACTAATATATAGATATTATGTTAATAGGAAAGATTACAGTGCATATGAAAGATATTGTGAGAAATACAGTTTCTATGGTCTGTGAATCTTCTATGATCTTAGTAGCCTGTATGACATGAATAGCTCCAACAATCTGGGTAGCATGTATAGCATGATTAGGTGCCTTGGACTACACAACCAATAGCCTCATTGACATGAACAGATTCTATGACCTATGTTGCTTCTATGACTTGTGTAGCATCTATGGCCTGAGAATGCTCTATGACAAGTTTAGACTGCATATTGTAAGTAGTATCCATGACCTACATAAATCTCTGTCTATATTTCCATGAATTTTACCACATCTATGACCAGACAGCCAATATGATGTACTTCACTTTCAATGCCTGAGTATTCTAAAAAATTTCTGTAGTACCTATACCTTCAGGAATCATTATGACCTGTGTAGCCTCTATGATGTCTATGAACTCTACAAAAATGCATAGTCACTGTGTCCTCAGTAGCCTTTAAGAATTAAGGAGCCCTTGCTTCCCATGAAGTTTGAATGACCCAAGTGTATTTTATAACTTTTTTAGTGTGTTTGTTCTGAATGTTTTTTATGACCTACCTATTATCTATGACATTAATATCTTCTAATTTCTGCATGCAATCTATGACTTGTGTAGAGGTTTTGTTCTGAGTAATTTAAATAACTTTAGCATCCCCTATGACCCACATAGCCTCTATGACCTGCATAGCCTCTATGAACTGATCATCCTACAAGAACTGAGTAGCCTTTGTGACCAACCTAACACCAATGACCTGTGTATCTGCAAAGTCCTGCATAGCCTATATGACATCACAGCATTTGTGGCATAAAAAGTCTCTATGACTTATATAACCTTTATGACCTGAGTAGCCTGAATGAACTGATTAGCCCTAATACTTAGTAACCATTAGAACCTATGTAGCTTTATGACTGAATGTTTTATGTGAACTGCATAGCCAAATGGTCTATATTATATGCATGTCCTCTACAGACTGGATAGCCCTAAGACTTGCAAAGCTCTATATTTCAGTAGCCACTAAGACCTACCTAGCCTCTATGACCAAATAGACACTGTGATCTATCTAGACTCCATGGCCAGTGTAGACTATATGGACTGGATATCCTAAATCAATTTAGTAGTCCCTTTGACCTGTGCAAACTATGTGATCTTTGTAGTCTCTATGACTGTTGTTTGGTTTAAATATGAGGGATCACCCAAAATATCATGTATGAGAAAATATAAGAATATTTAGAGATAAATTTATTGTGTTATGTGAGCCTTAACCCAATCTGTGTATTAATCCCCATAGGGATTAACTAAATGATAACTATGCACTGGTAAGTTATGGCTGGAGAAGGTGGGTCATTAGGGTGTATGTTCGGTTAGCTAAGCTTAGTCTCTGCTTCTTGATATGATACATTGAGCCTCTTCTATCGACCACACTCTTCTGCCTTGATGTTCAGCCTCAAGTCAAGAACTGAGGAATGAAGCCTGATGTGTGTGAATTGAGACCTCAGAAACCATGAGCCTATAAATAAACTTTTTCACCTCTTATTGTTTGTCATATCTTTTAATCACAGCAGAAAAATAACTGACTAAATCAACTGTGTAGCTTACATGTCCTGAATATCCTCTGCATATCCTTATGGCCTACCCATTTAGTAGTCTAAATGACCTTAGTAATCAATATAAAATTCAAATCCTTGATGACCAGAGTAGCCTCTATGACCTGAGTAGCTTCTATTATCAGTTCAGTATTTATGGTCTGAATAGTTTCTATTGCCTGGGTCCCCATTATGACCTGAGTAGAATTTATGGCAATAGCAGCCTAAACCTCCTATGTAGTCTCCATACCTGAGTAACCTCTGTGACCTGAGAAGCCTCCATGGCTTGTGCAACCTCTGTCATTTGCATCACCTCTATGGCTGATTGCCCATTTAAATCTAAGTATAATCAATGACCTGCTTAATCTCTAGAATCTGAGTAGCCCCTATAACCTCTATAATGCCTATTTATTGAATACCTTCCACTGCCCACACACCCCTAGGACATAAGTGGAATAGGTGACCTGTGTAATCACTGACTTTGAATACTCTAAACTGGAGTATAGGCCTGAAGAGCCTCAGTTATGTAGGTTCTATGACCTGAATACCCATTATGACCTGAGAAAAATCTAAACTTATGCAGTCACTGTAATCTGTGTCTATTTTATATCATATATAGTCAAAATAACCTTAGTATCTTCTGTGACCTGCATAACCTTAATGGCCTGAGTAGCCTATATTAATATCTCCGCTGACGTCAGTAACTACTATTATCTTTACATTCTACATGGACTGAGTAGCCTTGGTGTACTGCATAATCTCTCAACTTTCATTTTATTTATCACCTGAGTAGCTGTTAAAATTGCAAGGCCTTTATTTCCTGAGTAGCCTAAATGATCTTCCAAGGCTGTATGGCTTTAGGAACCTAAGGATCCTAATAGCCCCTATGATCTGCCTAGATTTTATGGCCTGTATATCCTCCATCAAATTAGTAGTGTATATGACTATGACCTGAGTAACTTCTTTTGTTTTCATATGCCCTATGACCTGAGTAGAATCTATAATCTGTGTAGTCTTTATGTCATATTATGCCTGAATCACCTGTATAGGCTCTAAGGCCTTAATAGCCTGTATGAACTTTGCAGTTTCTGTAACTGACATGGTCTTTATGGCTCCAGAAACCATTGTGCTCTGAGTATCCTCCAGGATACATGTAACTTCTAAGATCAAATACTCCCTATGACTTGCATAGCACTTGTGGCCTAAAATGCCTTTCTCTCTCTCTTTTTTATTTTGCTTACCTCTATGAATTGAGTAGACAGTATAAACTGAGTGGTCTGTATTACCAGCATAACCTCTAAGATTTTGAAGCCCATAAACCTGTATAGGTTCTATAGTGTGGACGGTCTCAAGGATCTGTATAGCCTCTATGACCTGATTAACTTCTATGGCTATGAAACCACTGTGACCTCTGATACCTTTATGATCTGAGTAGCCTAATTGACTTCTGTATTTTCTGATCTCAGTAGCTACTATGACCTATGTAGCCTTTGTGGTCAGAATAGACACTCTGTGTTGTGTAGCATAAATGGTGTTAGTAGTCCCAATGATCTGTGACTTCTGTGACTCAAGTAGCCTAAATAACCTTAGTAGTTTGTAAGGCTTGTGAAGTCTTTCTGGCCCAGGTAGACTCAATGACTTGAGTTACCTCTTCAATCTGTTGAATCTCTATGATATTAGTAGCTCATATGACCTGTGAAGCCTTTATTCCCTGAGTATCTCCTCTGAACTGGATAGCATTTAATAACTTTGTAGCCTAAATTACTTCAGTAGTCCCTAAAACCTCAGTAGTCACTAATATTTTCACTGCCAATTTGGACTAATTAGCCTCTCTGAACTGTGTTGCCTCTGTGGAATGTACCTCGTATATCATCTAAAGGGTCTGTATGACCAATTTAGCCTTTACAGTCAAAGGAGCCTGTATTTCCTGTATGGCCTTATTAGCTTAAATGACCTTAGAAATTCCAATGAGCATATAGACTCTATGACCTGTGTAAGATCTACATCCTGAGTAGGTTTTATGTCCTGTCTAGGCTCTAAGACCTGAGTAGCCTCTGACCCTTCTGGCCTCTGTATCCATAAATCTCATAAACATTATCATCTACATATGCTTTATAGCCCAGGTTACTAGGTGACCTAAAAAGACACTATGCAGTAACTCCATGACTTGAGTTGCCTTTATTTACCTGTGTAGTCTTTCTGGCCTAAGTAACCCAAATAATTTTAGTATCCCCCATAACAATTGAAATCTCCATTATCAGCATAGCTTTTATTTCTTTTATTACCTCTATTACCTCTCCAAATTTTATGAACTCAAAAGCCTAAATAAATTTAGTAGTTCTGAAGTTCTGCATAGGCTCTATGGCATTAATTGCCTTTATGACCTGAATTACCTGCATTTTGTGCAAAATCTCTAATGCCATGATAAGCCTTTATGGCCTCTTTAATTTTTATGACCTGCATAGCATCTAAGCCCTGAATAGCCTCAATCCTCTGTGCAAAATCTATAACCTACATAAACTTAATAGTCTGAGTATTCTAAATGAGCACAGTATCTTATCTGACCTGTGTAACTACTACAGTCTTTGTAATTACTATGGTTTAGTAGACTCTATGACCTGTATAGCCTCTTTGTCCTTTGTATCATATGTTACCTGAGTAACCTGTGTGTCCTGAATAACATTTATAACTGGAATAGCCTAAATTATCTCCCTCACCTGTGTGGGCTTATTACCCTTAATGACTTTAGTAGCCCATGTACATGCATAGTTATTATGATCTGTGTAACTTCTATGATCTCAGTAGTTTCTATGCCTTGTGTACCCTCTGTTCTATTCAGCTTTTTTTGCTACTGTGACATAATAATCTGGCCATCACAATGGTAGAAGAAAAAATGTTTACTGGAGGGCTCACAGTTTTAGAGGTCTTAGCCCAAAGAAGGCTAGCTCCATTCCTCAGGGCTCAAGGTGAGGCTGAACATCATGACAAGAGAGGGTGGTGGAGGGGAACAGCTTCCATCATCAGAAAGCAGAGAGAAAGTGGGGGACTCCACATTCCAGATACAAAATATATACTCCATAGCCATGCCCCCAATGAACCACTCCCTCCAGTCATACCCTACCTACTTCCAGTGACCACTCAGTTAATCCCATCTGGGATTTATTCACTGATTGGTTTAAGACTCCCACAAGCCAATAATTTCTCCTCTGAACCTTCTTGCACTGTCCCATATGAGAGCTTTTGAGGGACACCTCACATTCAAACTATAACACCCTCTTTGACTTATGTAGCCTCTATGATGAGTTTAGCCTCTGAGAACTACAAAGCTTGTTTTTCAAGAATAGCCCTATTATATGCAGAGCCTCCATGGCCAACATAATCTCTATGTCCTGCTAGTCTTTATCAACTACAGAGGTATTATGGCATGAAGAGTCTGTATTATTTGCATATTCCCTATGACCTATGCATTACCTGTGTCCTGAATAGCTTCTATGGCCTGAGTATCTTCTCTAGCCTGTATAGTCTCTTAGAACTGAGAAGAGTTTATGACCTGGGTTTCTTCTAGAACCTGTGTATCCTCTGTGTCCTTTGAAGACTCTATGGCCTAAGTAGACTCTGTAGCCTTAATAGCATCTTTTCCATAAGTAGAAATTTTTCTGCCTACCCTGTATGACCTTATTAGTGTATATCCTCTGTGACCCGCATGTCTTTTATAACCCGAGTAGCCTAAATGATATCCCTAGCCTGTAGGGCTTTATTAGACTAAATTCACTTAACAGTCCCTATGATTTTGAACCTTGTATGACCCGCATTTCCACTATGACCTGAAAATCCTCCAATATCTGCATAGCCTGTATGATGAAAATTACCTCTATGACATTGTGCAGCTTCTGTGATTTCTCTAGGCTATATATCCTGTATAGTCTTGAAGACCTGAATAGACAGTAAGACCTGGGTAGAATCAAAAAGCTCAGTGCCTCTATGCTTGTATAGCCTTTTTTTTGCAAATACCTTTTCCTGCATAGACTCCATGACCTTCATAGACTTTATGGTTAACATGGCTTACTCTTGTTGTGAGTATCCTCTGTGATTTATGGTGTCTCCTTGGCTTATGTAGCATTTATTATCTGTTTAAACTCTATGACCCAAGTAACTTCAATGACATGCATAGCTTCTATTACTAGTGAAGTCCCTATCATTGGTGTAGTATCTATGATTTCCAGAGTCAATATGGTCAGTGTAGGCTCTACAATTGAAGTAGTATCTATGACCTGCATAGACCCAATGACCTGCATAGCCTCTGTGTCCTGTATAGTTCCACAACCTATGTTGTCTTTATGACTTGAGTAGCCTAAATGACCTCTTTAGCCTCCATGATCTCAGGAACCACTTTGAACTGTATAACTTCTATATCTAAGAAGACACTTTAGTTGTCCTTGCCTCTATTACCTGTGCAATTTAAATCAACTTAATAAACTTGATCACATTTTTTTCCTCATTCTGTGTAGCCCATATGGTTTCTGTGTCCTGAGTAACCTGTATAAAGTGTATATTCTTATGTACTGAGTAGTCTAACTCAACTAATTAAAACCTGTTATCTGCATACCCTCAAAGGATGGAGTAGCCTCTATGTCCTGAAAGGCCTCTTTGACCTGTGCAGATTCTAGACCTATCTATATCTGTGTCCCGAATGACCCATATTACCAGCCTACACCCTATTAAATGAGAAGCCCAAGTATTCTGCATATCTTCAATGGACTAAGAAGACTTTTACACCTGTGTAGCCTGTATGAGCTGTGTAGCCTCTATGACCCAAATAGCTATTATGACCAGACTATCTTCCATAACCTCTATAGGGGTCTATGACCTGAGTAGCCCTTATGACCTGTATAATTCTTGTGGCTTGAGTAACATTTTTGCCTTGGTAGCCTCTGTGACCTGAGTAGACTGAGTAGGCTGTGTCACCAGCATAAACTCTCTAGGACTTTTTAAAGTCTCTATGGCCTATGTAGCTTCTATACCCTGAGAACCCTCTGTGGCCCATGTAGCTTTTATGACCTGAGTACCTCCAAGACCTAGAAGGCATCCTTGGCCTTAATAACCCCATAATCTGAGTAACTTTTTGTAACTGAGTAGCCTTAACTTCTATGACCTGCATAGCATTTATGGCTTGCACAACTTCTATTTCTGGAATAGTCTGGTGTTAGTAACCTCTATTTTCTGTATAACATGTATGAACTGAATGTCTTCCATGATTTTTATATATTCTATGACATAAGTTGTTTATCTGACATGAGTGGCTCCTATGAATTATGTAGCTTCTATGGGCTGAGAAGAATGTGTACCTGTGTACCCTCTATGTGCTGAGTATTCCCTATGACCAGTATAACCACTATTATTTCATTCCTCTAAAACTTGTACAGAATGTGTAGCATGTATGACCAGTATAACATCTAGGACCTGTATTTCTTCCAGGACCCACACAGCCTTTATGCCCTGGGTAGCTATCATTATATATAACACCTTTGGATGGAATAGCCTTTATGACTGGCATAGCATCTGTGACTCCTGGTGTTTCTATGGCACAAGTTCAACAGAGTGCTTATTGCACACATATTCTCCAAGACCTCCAATTTCACAGTGGACAAAGTAACCACTTTAACCTGGGTAACATCTATAAACTATGTGTCTTAAATGGACTGCATAGACATTATGACATGTTCAATGTCTAGGATATATGTATCTCTATGCCCTGTTTAACCTCTTTGTTGTGTGTGATCTCTATGACCTTAGAGCTAGGGCCATAGCTTCTATGCCCTGAATAGCCTACATGGCCTTGACCTCTATGAACTACTTAGCCATAGTGGCTGGGTAGCCTTTATGACCAGGGTAGTTTTCATGATCTTTGTAACATAAATTACCTGCCTATCTGCAATAACCTGCATAGCCTCTATGATCTGTGTAGCCATTGTGACTTTCACAGCATCTATGCCTGTGTATTCTGTAGGACATGAATAGTCCATATAGCCTGCTTTTAATCTATGGCCTTAAAAGCCTGTGTGACCTGCACAGCCTCTATGAATCTCATAGCCTTTATGGTCTAAAAAGTTCAATTACTTTAGTATCCACTATGAATTTTCAGATTTTATGCCCTGAGTATTCTCTGGGAACTGTGTGGCCTCTATGACGTTAGTACTCTCTATGACTTGCATAGACTTTATATCCTATTATGACCTTGGAAGGTGCTATGTCCTCTGTATCCTAGATGAATTGAGTAGACCAAATTACTTCTTAGCCTCTATGGCCTTAGTAGACTAAATAAATTTAGTGTATTCTATGACCTCAGTAGCCTCTGCGATACACAGAGCCTATGTGCTTGAGTAGCCCCCTATAAACACTATAGACTTTATGACCTATGTAACCTTTATTGTTTGAGTAGCCTAAATGACCAGCAAGTCTCTATGATTTTATTGGCCTATATGACCTTAGCCTGTATTAGCTGACTAGCCTCTATTTACTATAAAAACTCTGCATCAAAAAAGCATGTCTGTCCTCTGTAACTCTATGTGATTAATAGATTATATAATCTCTGTATCATCTTTGGCTTATATATTCTTTTTGACTATGAAGATCTTTATGGCCAGTATATCCTCTATTGTCTGTGTACCTTCACTTCAATAGAATCACTTCTATTACCCATTTTCCTCTTGTGACCTGAGTAGACTCTATAAATAGTGCAACCTCTATGACCTGCATAGAATCTATGGAATGAATAAATTCAATTGCCTGCACAGCTTTTATGACCTGTGTATTTCTTATAAACCGTGTAGCCTATTTGGCATCAATAGTCTCTAGAAAAAACAGTATCCACTATGACCTTTGAAGTCTATGGCCTGTATAGCCACCATGAATTGCATAGTCTCTATGAACTAGGTAGCCTTTATGGCCTGAGTATTCTCCATGGCCTGTAGAGTCTCTATTAACTGCATAATCTCTATGGCATGATTAGCCTCAAGTACCTATGTAGCCTCTTTGGCTTGAATAACCTTATGTACTAAGCACTCTGTATGGCTATAGTAGCCTTCATAAACTTCATAACCTCTGTGACTTCTCATATCTCTGTGTCAAAAGTGGGTCCTATGCCCTTGAGTAGCATAAAGAGTTTGAGTACCATCTTTGGACTGTATAACCCTTAAGATCAAAGTTGGTTCTATAAACTCTGTAGCCACTGTAGCCTGCCTCTCTTCTATCAGCTAAGTAGCATCTATAACCTGTGTAAGTTTTGTGACATAGTAGCTTTTAACCAGAATACACTCAATTACCTGTGCAATCATGATGGCCTGAGAAATCAAAATGTAAGATAATGGCCTTAGTAGTGTGAATGACCTTTTTATCCATATGATTTTTGTAGCCCCTCTGACCTGCATAGCCTCTATGATCTTGTAGCCTCTATGGCCCAGGTATCCTCTTTGACCTGAGTGGCTTTTATGGTTGGCACAACCTTTATGACCTAAGTAGCCTCTTTGACCAGTAAACCTTCCATGATCCCTGCAGACCTAAAAAGACTCTAGATCCTGAGTAGCCTTTATGGCCTACATGCACTCTATGGCTTGAGTAGCCCCTATGACCTGCATAACCTCTTTGATCTAAGTATCCTCCATGACCTATGAAACTTCTATGACCTGATTAGTCCCTAAGACCTGTGTAGTATGTCTGACCTAAATAATCTCTACTGTCTGCTTCCAGTCTATATCTGAGTAGCATCTTGGAACTGAGTAGTCTCTCTCAGTAGCACAACCTCTCTGACCTGTGTAGCCTCTGTGACCTGCATTTTTTTATGGCCTGGATTTCCTTAATTACCAATGTATTCACTATGGTCTTAGTAACTTCTATGCCCTGTCTGTGACTTAGTATTCTCCATGACATTTGTATCATTTATAAATTATGCAGTCTACATGTCCTGAATAATTCCTATAACTTGTGTACAATTTATCACCTGGAAAACCTCTGTTTTTCACTTAAACCCCTAAACTGATCATACAGCTTGAACTGAGTCAATCTGCAGCCAATATAACCTCTATTACTTAAAAGCATCTAACATCTGCATAAACTCTAAGGCCAATGTAGCATCTACAACCTGTGTAATATCTAGTACATGTGTATGACTCATCACATGCATAGCCTGTATAGTGTACACAGTAAAACATGTGTTGCCTTTATGGCGAGATTAGCCTAAATGACCCTTATAATTTCTATGATCTCAGGAACCACTATGACCCATGGTGCCCTTATGATCTGCACAGCATTTACTGCCTGCTAAGCCTGAGTCCTGAGTGACACATAAGATTTTTGTAGCTTATATAGCCTGAATAACCTAAATGACCCATATGACCTACAAAGTCTGTAAGTTTTCAATAGTGTCTAACAATGGATTAACCTGTATGACCTTCATATTCTCTATGACCTGAGTAAATTCTATGATGTGTGCATTATTTATACCCTGAATAGTCCATTTCTTTGCAAATTCTATAAATTTCATAGGTTCTTTGGATTTAAAGGATAAATGAGCTTAGTAACTGATATGATTTGTGTATTCTTTGTGTCCTGTGTTGCCTCTTTGACATGAATATCCTTTAGGATGTGACTATTCTCTATGGCCAGAATCAGCACTATGGTATGTGTAACCTGTATGGCCTGAGTGGCCTCTGTGAACTGTATCACATCTATGACCTGGGTATACTCTATAGCAAGCATAGCTTCTATTACCTGCATGTCTTTATATCCTGAGTAGCCTAGTAGATCTGAATAGCCTCTATGAACTTAGTGGTCTAAATGACCTTAGTATTCCCTATAAAATGTATAGGCAGTATGAACAGCATAACCTCTATAATTTGAACAGGGTCTCTGGCCTGCATATACTCTCTGACTTGTATCACTTCTATGGCCTGAGTACCCAAAATGATCATAAAACTCATATGCCCTGTGGTGTTTCTGTAGTCAGAATAGTTTCTATGACTTGTACAGCCTTAATATCCTGTGTACCTTCTATGGTCAAAACAATCTCTATGACTTCCATAACCTTATGAGCTGAGAAGCATAAATGACCTCAATAGGCACTATGAACTTCATAGCCTCCATGAATCATGTAGCCTCCTTGACCTTCATAGGACTTATATGCACAGTAACCTACCTGGCCTGAGTAATGTCTAGGTCCTGTTAACCTCTGTGAATTGCATACCTCTTTGACCTGCATAGACTCTATGATCTCTGTAGACTTTGAGTTTTACTACTTACTCTCTGACCTAAGTAGCTTCTTAAACCATCATAACCTCTGATTTATGCAGCCACTATGGTCTGTGTAGCCTCTATCACCAATGTAACCACAGTAACATTCAGAGCCTCTATAATCTGTGAAGCCCCCTGCACCTGCATTGCCTCTAAGACCTGAATTGTCATTAAAGTCTCAGAAGTTTTTTTAACCTGCAAAATTTCTATGATCTGTGTAATATTATCTGTAATATGCATGTTTTTCATGACCTACCATAGATCCACTGTCCTGCATATCCTCTCTGGTCTAAGTAGCCTAAATGGACTGAGTAACCCATATGACCTGTGTAGTATTAATAGTCTGAATGGCCTCTATGGGTTGAGAAGCCCTTATGAATTGTGTAAAATCTAGGACCTGAGCAGTCTCAAAAAATTGAGAAGGCTTTTATGGCCTCAATAACCTCTACAGTATGGGTAACATCTATTACCCTATATCATTTATAACCCATGAAGCATCTATGATCTATGTAATCCTGCCAGCATTTATGAGCTCCATAGGCTTATGCCCTATGTAAAATATGGAATTAGTAGCCTGTAAGGACTTGGTAGTCTCTATGACCTGAACATCCATTGTGACCTGGGTATTCTGTGTGATCTGCGTAATCCCTATTACCTAAGTAATCTGTATGACTTGCATATTTTCTGTGTTCTGAAGACTCTGGTCCTCCATATCTTGATTACCTGAATAACTTTTATTAACTCAAAAACCTCTATGTCCAATATAGTTTCTATAATCTGAGTATCCTCTATGACCAGAATAACTTTTAGGACTTGCACGACCCCTAAGAACTGTGTGAGTTTTATGACCTGAACAGCATAACAAAATTTCAGAAAGGAAAGAACATAATCTCTATGGTGTGTGCATGTCTTGGCTCCAGGATATGAGTCAGATATTAATTAAACAAGCTCACAGCCCTTCTCCCAGGCAGGGATTTCATGCATCCATCTTCTCCAGTAACATTATAGTATTGAAATTACCCTTCCTGGACAGTAGTACAAGGATATGAATTGGTCACACCTTGGTAGCTAGGAATCACAGCAAGGGTATTCATCTGTAATAACACTAGGCGAAGCTAGCAAAACATAGGAAAGTAATAACTAAAGAAGTAGGAGATCACCAGGATTACAGGTGTCAGATATAAGCTGCCAGGTGTCATTCAGGGCAATAAGGAGGAAAAAAAATTCTGATGAAGGAGAACTGCTTTTCTTAGGGAATTGACATGATCATGTTCCAGAGAGAAAATATTATGTAAAGTATCCAGGCCTGTGTCCCAAGTTCATAATTCTGAGGGCTATCCTCTACTACATTTAGAGCACTGCAAGTTCCCAAGGTTAGACAAATGACTGGATAGATTTTTTCCACCTGGGGAACCAATGACTGCACTAATGGAATTGCCTCTCTGGAACACTGGTAGTAGGGAAGCTAAAGGTTTCAACAGAGTTAGGGAAAAAAACAGGATGCAAAATTGCAAAATATGGGTAGCTTAGCATTCATCAAATTAGTTTTCTTTTTTTTTTGGGGGGGGGGCTGGGGATTGAACCCAGGGCCTGTGCTTGTAAGGCAAACACTTTACCAACTGAGCTATCTCCCCAGCCCTCAACTTAGTTTTCAAAAAGTACAACTTTAGGACATGGGACTTACTCTTTCTTGGTCAGGTTGAGGAAGAGGTGGATTTGTTCTGGCTGGGATGTCATGTAAGGAACGAAGGATAAGTGAGGTAGACTGAAATAAAATGTTTTAGCACATAATAAAGGAGACTAATAAAATTAAAATGCAAGTGGTAGATATCCTGAGACCATTACTGTTCAAAAAAGGGAGCATGAAATCGCCAGAAGGTGGAGAAAATTTTATCATTGGGAGCAAGTTCCTTGGCATCAGGTTGGAGTCATTATTTTAGGCTCGCAGGCAGAATGCTAGACTCATTGTTGAGTATTTGAATGACAAGTTTGGAGGATTTTGGAATCTCCTTAGTGACCTGTTTGGCCTCTATTACCCAAGTATCCTCTAGGAACTTAGAAGTATCTATGACATGAAAGAAAGAAATCACATGTATACAAATAGGTAAAGAAGAACTCAAACTATCACTATTTGCCAATGATATAGTTCTATATTTGTAAGATCCAAAAACTTCCAATGAAAATCTTCTGGAACTAATAAATGAATTCAGCAAAGTAGCAGGATATATGGACAATACCCATAATTCAATTGCATTCCTATATATCAGTAATGAATCCACTGAAAGAGAAATAACACTACACTGCTCATAATCATCGCAAAAAATAAAGTACTTGGTAATCAAACTGACAAAAGTGGTGAAAAATTTCTACAATGAAAACTACAGAACACCAAAATTAAAGAAATTGAAGATCTTAGAAGATGGAAAAAATGTTCCTAGATAGGCAGAATTTACTTGATCTTTTCATGTTAATCCCATAATTTTTCAAAGTTCTGTTCATGAATTTTTACTATCTTCTTTGTGTGGTCAACCTTATTTTCAACATTAAATATTTTGTCTTTATTGTCTAAAGTTCTGTCTTCCAAATGGTCTAGGCTGTGTGTGATATTTTCCATTGAATTTACAATTGACTAATTTATAATTGATTGATTCCTTCATTTTGAGGATTTCTACTTGCTTTTTCCACAATCTCTAACTCTTTATTGATCTTTAACTTCTTGTATTTCTCTTTGATTTAACTCTGTATACCATCCTGTACTTGGCAGATCAAATTGACTATGGACATTCTAAACTTCTTGGATATTTATTCTATTATGTTGTCAGTGGATTCTCTTATTGGGGAATCTTGGCTTGTTTGTGGTGTTTTGTTCCATTATTTTTTTATATTGTAACCCCAGTTGCAGCCAAACCTATAGGTACCCTGGCACTGAACCTCCAGGTCCTGGTTGGTGTCCCCAGACAGGGCAGTGTACCCCAAAATGGCAGTGGAAGCAAACTATTGCCACTCCACACAAACCTACACTGTGGCCAGTGTCTCAAAATGGGTGTGGACATGTGCAACCAAACCTGGAGTGTTCCTGGCAATACATTTCTGAACAGTGGTGGAAGTTGTAGTAGCAGGAATCGGTGGCAGCAACCAGGAGGTCAGCAGCAGCTGCAGACATCCGTGGTGTTGGCAACAGTTGGGAGAACTATGGCAGCAGTGGCAGCAGCAGTGGCTGTGGCTGCAGCTGCAGGAGCACCCAGAGACAACTCTGGGTGACTTTCTGGGAGTTGCAGTGGTTTTGGTGAGAGCAGTGTCAGTGATAGCAGGAGCAGCAGCAACAGCAGCAGCAGTATAGATGGCAACCAGGCATTTGAGGTAGTGATGAGGGCAGCAGTGACTTCTTGGCCATATCAACTGTGACAGTGTCAACATCAGCAGCAACACCCAGAGAAAAGACCTCCAGGCACCCATGGCAGTGACTTCAGGGGCAGCTGGGCCCCAAGAGAAAGCTTCAGGGAAATGGCAGCAGAAATGACTGTATTATCCCTGATGAACTATGTAGTGTGTATAAATTGAGTAGCTTAAATAAACATATTAGCCCCTATGACTTGTGTAGCCTCTCTGGCCTGATTATACTGTATGACCTACATAATCTTTATGACTTGTGTATTCTCTATGGATTGAGTAGCCCAAATGTCCTGAATATCTGCTATGACTTCTATACTGTGTATGGACTACTTACCCTCTGTGTCTTTCATAGTATCTATTGCCTGGGCACCCTCTATGTCCTGATTTAACAAAGTGATCAAGGTAGCCTTCATTACATGTATGTATTCTATGACCTTTAAATGACTCCATGACCTCTGGAATATCTGTGTCCTGAGTTGTCTCTGTGAACCATGTAGCCTCTATGATCATTGTAGTCCATGTATCCTCCATAACCTTTTTCACTGAAGAGCCTGTATGCCCCAGATAGCCTCTGTGACACAAGTGCAGTCTATGACCAACTCAGCCTTTATTACCTGCAAATCCTTTTTGGCCTTCATTGTGAAATTACCTTAGTAGCTTCCATGACCTTTATAAAGTGGGTAGTCACTATGACCATTATAAGTAGCCATTATGACCTGGGTAAACTATGATTGTGTACCCTCTATAGCCAGTGGAGTTTGTTATTGAATGTTTGGTTCTTGTTCCCAGTGCCTAGTCAATAAAGCTAATAAGAGTTTTGAAAGAAGGAAAAATAAGGTTTATTGCTTTACATGCAATGGAGTAACATAAAGAACTCCTGTCCCAAATGCTCTGATTCTGCCTATCAGGGAGAACAGAGGGTTTTCAAAGGTTACAATACAGGTCTTTCCTGCAGGCTATTGTGATTCACTTGCTAGTTTGGGGACAAGCCATTCTTTCAATCTTCTTGTACCATCCCTGAAATCTGAATTACTTGGCTCCTCAGTTGGGTATGTACTCAAATACAGATAACTTGACCTCAGACAGGGAAAAGGTAATCTTGTTCTTCCACTCAGGTTAGGAAGGGGAAGAGTGTGAAAAGATAAAGAAAAACATGTCCATTTTAAAATAAGCCTCAGTGGCAGTGCTGTAAGGCTATATTGAAATCTTAAGTTGGACCACTGTTACTTAATGATTTAAGCAACCCGAATGACTTGAGCAGTCCATGTGACTTGTGTGACTTGAGTAATCTCTATGGGTTGAGTAGATTAAATGACCCAAAATATACTTTTCTATATTTTCAATTTAAAGTTTTTCTATATTGTTTTTCATATGTCATTCTTCAGTCCATTTTGTATTGATTGTTGCATATGTTATAGAGAGGTAACTATTTTTATATGGATTTGTATTTTTATATGGATTATCAATTCTGATGTGGTCTTGTTAGGTGCTAATGTGAGTCAACAATGTCCTCACTCTAACTCATGGTTTACTATAAAAGACAACCAATAATGACCCACATTTTCTTCCTGCCCCTTCCCACACATAAGCAATGAACACCTTTATTTCAAGGATAGTTGGGTGATAATGATAGGACATAAGTGCTTGAACCTATTCTTAATGGGGCATTTCATTTACACTAACTTCATAAAGTTTTCATACCATTCTCTCTTTGCTACTAATGAGAATTCATTTGTAAAGCATTTACATATATTGGGGAGTGGGGTGTGTGGTGGGAGTGTGGTGGAGGGCAGTTGTGATTTCCAGCCCAATTTCTTTATTGTTTTTGGCTTATTTATTATTTCAAAAACATTTTAAGTCCATTTTAATAATATTCAATATATATTGGTTAGTCTCTGCTATTCATGTTTTTTTTATGTAAAATGATCAATTTCATCTAAGTTTTCAAGTTTGTTATTGTAATGTTATTTGTTGCATTTTAATTAAAAAAAACCTCAACTGTATTTGTGATTTTCTATTCCTCTATTTTCTGTTAATGCTCATGCCTTTTCTGTCCCCATTTAAAAGTCAATGTAGCTATTAGCCTGTTAGGGGGTTTTGATTAAAATGACAGCTTTTAAAAAATTCTTTCTCCTCATCTTGGTTTTTAATTATAACTTTACATTTTCACTAATGGTACTTTTATGTTTTTTATTTACTTTTTTTTTTGCCATGTTGTGATGGTGCCCAGGATTTCACATGTGCTAGATAAGTGCATTACCATTGAGATACATCCCCAACCCTTATACATTATATTTGTCAGTATATTTCATAATTTTTGTGCTCTTATTTCTCTCTTTTCATGCCTTTTTTCTGGGTTCACTTCCTTTTGAGAGTGAGCATGTACCAGTAATAAACTGTTTTTGTTGTTTATCTGAAAACATCTGTTACTCTGTTTTGTCTTTACTGCTGAGGAGTATAGTACACGTGGGAATAGAATCCCAGAAAAGGTGATTTTTTCTCCTTCTTGGGACAGCATCTCTTTAAGTTCCCCAGGTTGACTTTGAACTCATGGGTTCAAGTAATCATCCTACCTCAACTTCCCAAGTAGCTGGGATTTCAGGCACCAGGTATAAGAAAGAAAATTTAAGAAACATTTCTTTATTATGCATCCCACATTTAAAATTAGACCTATTGTGTGATTATTTGAAAATATGCTTATCCTCCTCCAGAATGACTTTTGCTTGTTTTGTTCTCTGTTGTATCCTCAGTCCTAGAACAATGCCAGACACACAGTTTCTAATTCATTATTATCATACAAAATCATTATCAATGGTTCAATAAACAGGATGATTTTGGTATATCTTTGCTTCACTTTCATCTTCTGCCATTTCCTCTATTACCTAATTCAGTAAACTACATTCTTCCACATATTTAATTCTGAAATTTAACCAAAAAATTTAATTCTCCTTTCCTGGTTATTTCCAAAATCCAAAAAAAAAAATTGTCTTTGTGAACATTGTCATTCATGATAGACTTGTGATGTCAATACTGACAAACAACAGTGGAAGGCCATGAAGAGTCAGCTGTGTGCACAAGTCACCTTATAAGAGAAGCTACCACACAGAGAACTCACCACTTATATAAAACCACTGGCCTGACATGCTGTCTTGCAAACCCACTTCTATCAAAAATTTAGCTCTTCCTCTAAGATTAGATTTAGTTATTTTAGATTTAATAATTAATGACTAATAAATGTAGCCATTCAACAATCAGAGCTCACTATGTCTCAAATAACTCCAAAAGTGCCAATAATTATTTTTTATAAAATACTTAAACTGTGCATTTTTCCAATGAAACTCCAAATATTCCTTTGTTCCTTTGGTATACCAGAAGCCACCCTGGCCTGGAACTAGCTGTTGTATGTTGAAATCATATTCTATGTTATTTCCCAAAGTAAACTTTCTTATTATTTGTTATTTCCAAAATTAAACCTTCTTGCATAAAGATTCATTTTTATCCCCCACACTTTTGCCATCTTTAAAGATAACATTCTAATAAATTAAGTATGATTTTCTACCTGGCTAATCACTTGACCAAAAGCTAGGGACCATCATTGGTAATGAAGCTTAGAAGATAAGGAAAACCACCATGGTTAATGGGGAATGCTGACAATTTGTATTGGCTATATTTGAAATACATGTATTATGTAGGAACTTAGCAGTTCTGCAGTAGAACAAATTGGTATGGATGCTTGCTATGGTGATTTCTTGTGCCAGTTTTTCAAAACTACGTTTCTGTATTCAGTGGATGGTCATGCTTTTGTCTTTGTGGTTTGGATACATATTTTAAAAATCAACAGTGAAAAAGTACATTATCAGAAAAAGTACATTCTCATTAGAAAAATGAGTTCTGAGATTCTATTGTTAATGAAATTTATATTGAAAATATAATACCACAAATGTTGATGTACTTTGCCATCCATATTGGTGAAACAATTGAGCATAAGAAATCTAAGCATTCAATTCTGTTCAAAAAGGATCAGTGTAAAACATGAGATATGTGAAAATACATGGTTTAACAAGTATAACTGTAAAAGTATGTTTAAAGATGTTTGAACTCAACCAAAGATAACGTTTCAAGATGTATTTTGCTCTATTTTTATCTTTAAGTTTTTTATGCACTAACAAATGTGAATTAATAAGTGATACATGTCAAATAAGTAAATAAAAGGAAGATCAATAGAGTAGAGGAAAGAGAATAGAGGTAGAGGGAGAGAGAGAGGGAAAGCTGAAGGGTATGGAGTAAATAAAATTCCATGCTTGTTTGATTTTGTCCAAATGAACCCAATTATTATGTATGACTGTAATTCTCTAAGTAAAACAGAAAGAAAAACAGTATATGGCAGTTTTATTAGAACTCCACAGATAATAAAACAATTCCATTTTATACCAATGCCATCACATACTTCAAATAAAAAATCAATTAATTCCTGAAAAAGTTTGTTTTTAATTTCATTTATGAAATTAAAACAGCCACTAGAATTTTATTTAGTCAAAATTTAATCTGACATCACTCTGAAAGCTAAGTTAAAATTAGCTATCATATTCTATCAACTGAAACAGAAGCTGCAACTATCAATGTCTACACACACACAGAAGCACCGACACAGACACCCAACATAGACTGAATGAAACAGAATTATAAAATTTTAGTTCTGTAGCTCTTGGGAAAAAAACAACAAAAATTTCTGCATGATATTATGTCTTTTTGCTCTTTGGAGCCATTATCAGTAGCTTTTAAAAATATATGCCCTTTGAAATACTATTTTATAAATCAACCCAAAGATGTTAGTGTGACATTTAACATTTTGAAAACAACATCCTATATTTTAGTTGAAATTTACTCAAAGTCTGAAATTTTAGTCAAATAATAAGTTAATGGGCAGCTAAAATATAATCCTTTAAGATTTTAGCCCATTGAAATAATTCAGAACAAAGCTTGAAATATGAAAAAAAAGGGATGACTTTCTTGCATAAATATTCATGAAAAAAGACACTGGAAGGGAGGGGCAGAAAGACAGTACCTGCAAACATTTAGGTTTTGAAATATTCTCCTTTTCTCCAAGAGCAGACCCAGATGGCACCTACTGTAGCTTCCTCCTCAGGTTCCTAGGTGGTGCAGTTGGTGCAGGAAGTCACTGGATCCTCCGTGAAATTGCAGGCAGGCAGGCGGGGTGAGTTTGAAAGGAAAGAGCTGGAAGGGGCGGGCCGGGGCGGAGTTGCCTCTCTCCACCAATCCGCGGAGGATGGCGGGCACAGCAGCGGCCCTAGAGGCAGGTGTTGTGGGTCTGTGCTTGAGCCTGGGCCCCAGTGTTGTCTCCTTGAAGAGCCTGCGTGGGTTGGGCGCTCTTTGTTATCAGTGAGAGATGCCAGCAGTCAGGGGAGAGGGGGTATGCAGAGCGGTTGTCACCAACAGTCTCCCCCGGGGCCTTCAAGGGTTCCAGACACAGCTCTGCAGTTCCGCCGCTCCCCTGCTGAGCTCATTCCCACCGAGGGGCAGTCGCCATGGCCTACCCACCTGGGCGCCTGGGGTGCTCGGCTCTTCATTCAGCTGAGGCATGGTGCCCCCTGAACTGGCGGGTCTGGAGCGACCCCTGGGTAGCGACCCCGGTGCCCACCCTCTGGGGCCCCGTTTAGCGCAGAATACCCTCGGCCCACCACACAGTGGTGGGCGACAAAGTTCAGCCCAGGCAACCGCGGGTGGTGGGCGATGCAGGAGTCCAATTGCATTAGTTCTGGGAGGTGTGCAAGGTAGGGGTCACTGGGGAATGGTGGGACTGGCCTACACGTGGGCCCAGGCATGGTGGCGCCTCCTCAGTGGCCTAGGGTGGGAACAGTCAGGGGGGCCGCCCGGTGACCTAGGGTGGGCACAGGCTGGGTAATCTCTGGCTTGTGGGCCTGGACCCAGGGGCACAGCATCCAAACTTGGTGAGCGCCAGCTTCTGGGTCCCCGCCTTTCCCTTGGAGTCACAGAATTGGGACTGTGAGTCTCTAGGTCTGAGATGCGGTCTGCCTTTAATCTGCAAAGAATCAAGTTGAGAGGAAACTGACCATGCTACTGCTCTTTCTTCCTTAATCAAAGCCATGTGAAAACTTTAAAGCTGTGACCCCGCCCTCCACTCCTTGAAAGATCGTCAGAGACCAGTCCCATTCCTCTGATTAAAGGTGGGTTGATGAGTGTCTGAGTCTCAACACCACAGTCTTGTTAACTAAGGATGAGTGACATCGAGGTGGACTTGAAAAGTCAAGTGCCAGTCACCAAACCCACACTTTCAGTCCTCTGTCCTGGGCCCCATCCTCCATGTCCCCCAAGGCCTTTTTCCCCACCCCAAGTGGGTGTTGTGCAATCCCTGAAGCAAAACTTTCAGTGTCCACAGCTTTGTCACTCCACTGTTTCTCCCTCTTTGACTGTTCAGAGTACAGTAGTGATCTCTAAAATAGGTAGGAGAATGCTGATTTTAAATTACCTTTTTTAAATGGAGGTGCAATCTCTTGTGCAAGAGCTTTCCCACCTAAATCTGAATTCTCAACTAAAACTTTATCAACCCTGCTAGTTGCATCTTTCACAGAAGACCCCTATTTGATGGGGTCTTTAAAACACAGTAGTGAACTTGTTTTGCTGCCAGCTACTTTAGAAAAATTAACTGTACTATTCATTACCTCTATCCTGAAATACTGGTCATTTAGGTGTGCCAGTGATTTCAATTTGATAATGTTTAAGAGGTCTGAACTCAAATTATGATCAGTTAGCTTGAAAACATAACTTTTAAATTAATGGTTCTCTATTGTTTTCTGCGTCATCTCCCTCAGGCTTTCATAAATTCCTCCTTTCGTGTTTAACTACATGAAAACAAATTGCTATATTTCTGGTTAACTCTTCCATTACTTGTAAAAAATTTATTTCACTTATCTGTGCTTTTTGTTTAATGATTTAGTCTGTGACAAAAGAATTGTCATTTTGTAAAATGGAATATTTGGATTGACTATTTCAGTTATTCTTGAATTTACCAGAGCTAATAGATCTCTTTGTTCATATTTTCCTATATCATTACAAGTTTCATTTAAATATTAAGGCTTAAATATTTTCAAGTATAATTTTTTCCTCCTAAACTTCTGAAGGAAGACAATGCTTCAACTTCATTAATATATATAAAATAAATTTGCATATATTTTGCATGTGAATATTGTGCTATGTGAAATAGTATTGAAATGTATAATTGAAGAAAATACTTATTGAGAATTATATGAATGTACAACCAATTTCCTTCCTGGAAAATATTTTCATGAACCATATAGAAGGTACCATTTCTGATTATTGTTTAGGCTTTCCTTTTTAATTTTTCATGCTTAATTTATCCTACTTCTATGGAAAATTTGGATAGTTTTAGGATGATTATCACTTGAATCTCATTTCAGTGTGGTTCAACCATTTACAATTTTATTTATTCGATTAAGGTAATTTTATTTTGAGGCAACTGTAGGTTTACATGTAGTTGTGTTAAAAGAGAGAGACATCTTCTGCCCACATTATGGAGAGGTGCCCACATCTCAACATTAAAGATGATATAGCTCAGGTATAGACCATTTCTGTCACAAGGACCCCTCATGTTGACCTCTGATAAACACACTCATATTCTACTGCTGCTCTCCCCATCACTCCTGGCCACCATTAATCCTTTTCCATTTTTATGAGTTTACCATTTCAAGAATGTGTAAATGAATTGTAGAATTTTGATGACCTGGGATTTGGTTCTGAAAAGTAGAAATATTTCAGTTAATTATTGCAAGTTAGTAAATGTAATTCAGAAGCAGATTCCATATTATTCTTGGTTAGAATGATTGTTGTACTTCCTAATTTTTTTCTTGGGTATGTGGGAGAGTTCAATGAGATGTAATAAGTATTTATCTGTCAAGTGAAGGTTTGAGAATTAATTACATTTTTTCTTCAAGTGAGCTCATTAGTATGATTTCCACTGAGATTTAAAAACATAGGAGTTGTCACTATCCCATGATTTTTTTGTTCTGGGGTTGGAACCCAGGGTCACCTCACTGCTGAATTACATGTAGTTCTTTTTATTTTTATTTTTTATTTTGAGGCAGAATCTTTCTAAGATGCTTAGGCTGACCTTAAACTTGCAGTTCATGTACCTAGGCATGAGCCATCATGCTTACTTGCTACACACTTTTTAATTAACAGAGATTTCCCCTTCTAAATCTTACTGTTTAAATAATTGCTGCAAATAAGTTCACTTCAGAATCATGAAAATTCAGTAACTGTACCCAGGAAAAAGTAACACTGTGATGACACATATCTGAATCAAAATATGTAGGTAGATTTCTACTAAAAGATGCAATAAAATACAGGAATACTTTGAGCACTCTATCTTCCTTTCTACTAACACTTTTAAAATATGGTAATAAATTTACAAGAGTACAAAGAAGTTCTGAATTTTTTCTAAGTATCTCAATTAGAGTTTATTTGCCTTATTTCCATTTATATTTGATCATATGACACATAGTAACAGTTCAGTTTTGGCATCTTCTATGGTTGAAGCCATACCTGACACATGATGTGTACCAAAAGCAGGGGGATTGTGCTGCCCTGGGGAAGCACATAAGCAGGATACAGATGCCCACATAATCAGCTAACTATATTAATTAGCTAAAACAGCTTCTCTTAGCAATGTACACATGATATAAGTAACAGGTTTTATGTTACCTTCCATAAAGCAAACATAGATTACTGATTTGGTGTCCTAGCAAGTTTAACATTGCCCATTTGCAGATTTTTGACTTTCCCCATGTTTTAAACAGAAATTACAAAACTATAATCAAAGATGGGTATGGTGTTCAGACAATAAATAGAGTTTTCTCTGCTTCCAGTTTTCTAACATGGACATAAGACTGTAAGTTTTACTTTTAACACCATATGAAAAGAAACAGAGAGAAAGAGGTGAGAGGGTATAGATAGAATGGGGGTGGATAAATTGGCCAAAACCAACTCATTAAGACTTGGCATAAATTTGTTTACTTCAAGCTTATTATGACCAAAGATGAAACAGCAAAACTTTTTTCATTCCATAGTCTTGTTTTGCTACACCAACTCTGCAAATGGTCTTAGTGGAACAGAGTGTCCATGAAAGAATAATATACTGTAAAAATATTACTTAATTTACATCAGATATGGGGTCCTCTCCAGTTGCCCAAGACCCTGACATCACCTAGAATGATTTTGTCTTTTTTTTGCTGAAATATGTGAGAGCTCTTCTATGGGGGATACAGGGAGAAACATTAAGTACCTTGATGCAAACTGTGTCTCAGTACGAATGGAACATAATGTACTCAGATTAAAGAGACTTTGTTTTATACACTTCTTCATCCTAAGTACATCAAACATTGCCTCCCATGTTTGAATAAATACATATGGAAATGATTGGATATTACCAGATTATGAATCTCACAGATGTCTTGATGTCTTCCCTTGAACTTCCTCTGTGAGGGAGTAAAATACTTAGGATAATTTGTTGCTAGTTATGTTGCACCAGTTTGTTGTGTTGTATGCAAAAAGGAAAGTTCAACCCCAAAAGATTGTCTTTTATTTTTCTCACCATAAGCCAGATTGAATTATCCCAATTTTTTCTGAAAAAATAAAACCACATATTTCATTTGCACCAGTCATTGAAGACTTAGCAGAAAGCTGTGTACTTCAGAAAACAGAGGAATTAACTTTTCTACAAATTTTTTTTAGCACTCCAGCACATAATTTCAATGAGAATGACTAATTAAAATATTCTGTTATCTGTTTCAGAATTTTTATGCCATATTCCTAGAAGCATTTTATATTCAATCTCTATTATCAATTGGTCAGTCTTATGAGTCAAGAGAACAATGAAGATAAAATTATTACAAACTTAAGGTAATTATTCTAACTGATGATTCTCCAAAATTCTTCTAAATTAAATTTCATATGTATTTTGTGTTTAATTGCATATTTATGTTTGTTTAATAGAATAAAATATAAATAGGAAAAACAACAAATATTCAAATCATCTCCATGGACATGTGTAAAAACAGTTTTTTATGATATTTATGAAAATATTTATTTTTCAGAATACAGAATAGACTATCATCATGCTGAATATTTTTCCAGAATATGAGCAGTTTATTCTAGCAGAAATAACCAATTGTATATTCATAGAAGCTTAGGCCTTCATAGCACCCATTTATCTAAGCTCAAATGGATATCCACAGAGCAAAAAGGTCTATTAAAATTAGAACCCAAAGGGCAAATTTTATTGCTTCTGTCATTGGTGTTACTTTCTCCCTCTTCTTATTAATGGAATTCTTGAAAACTGTACACCTTCAGTGTATCTGAATATGATTGGAACTGACTCTCAGTACACTAGCTCATATTCTAGGCCAATGTCAAGCTTATCATCTTAATATAAGTGAATGTTAACTAAATAGAGGAATTCTCACATATTTCATTCAATAACTGAAGTAGTGCAGACAAAATGACTCATTTCATCATCTATAGAAGGTCCCAGTATTTTTTTCAAAAGGCAAAATTAAACCACTTTTGTAATAAAAGGAAACAAAAAAGTCCATGTAATTAAATGCTATTTGAGGGAAAGTGTATTATAAAATAGTATAGTCTTCAATATGTCAAAAGTAGTGATTTTGATTAAACAAAAAATACTTCAACTAATGTATGATGATCTTACAAAATATTTTAGAAGTTTTATATGTTGTTTGCACTGTAATAAAATTGATCTGGATAATATGAGTAAAGTATGCTTAACTATGATAAGTGCAATTTATAGTTAGCACTGGATTGTTTTGGAGTAGTACTTCTGTCTTCACATTTTATATCAGAAGCATATGTTCACAATCTACCAGCTGTACTTTTGATTTACTAAGAAATGATAGTTCTTTAATCCTAGTTCACCAATTTCTTGCTCCCCCCTTTTTGTGGGATACTGGAGGTTGAAGTTAGGGACAATTTATGACAAAGCACACTGATTTTCCTTTTGAACATGTAAGTTCTCCCTGGGGAGAATATGTAGTGTCATATCATAAGAGAGAGAATGTGCCAGGCATCTTGAAGAAGTAAATTGAGTTTTGTAATAAATAGACTTCTGTGAAGATTCTGGGAAAGTAGTTGTTATAGTGTCCCCAGGTCAACAGATTCTCATACACAGGTCAGTGTTGTCTTCTGTTATTTATTCATTGGAAAGTCTGCTAAAACATCAGAGCATGTTAAAACATAACTGTGTTAATAATTGGATTTCATGAAGTTGCAATCTTTAAGAAGCATTTTGTATGGTATGCTAAGATGATTTGAACATATCTGTAAATTAAAACTTTACAAGAAACTTTATAAGTATGATAGAACTCTAGTGGTTGAAACTGCAGTAAAAGATATTGAGAAAGCCTGTATAATTTCTTCCACTTCTTCCTCCTAGTGAATCCCAAGATGCAACAGACTTCTAGTGTGCTATAAAAGTGTTTAAACACAATTAGCATTATTTGTGTGATAATCTGAAGACATACAATAACCAAAATATTAATTTTTGTACTATCAATGACTATTTATGATATCTTTGGTCAATTATGCTATGCCATCAAACATCAGTATCTTCATGCATGCCAATTATTGTAGCAATTAGTTCAGAATAACTAAGTTATAGAACCATCAATGTGCCTGCCAATAGATAAATGGATAAAGAATGTGAGGTATGTATATATATATATATATATGTATATATGCACAATGGAGTTTTGTACAGTCATAAGGAAGGATGAAATTTTATTTTTTGTTTGTAAATAACTTGAATTGGAGAACATCATGCTAAGTTAATTAAGCCTGACTCAGAAAGTCAGGGGTTAAATGTTGGGGGCTGTGCCATGTGGGCTGCACCACAATGGCACCTGGAAGCCAGCTGGAGGTTGCTTTGATCACATCAGCAGTGAGGAGGTTAATTAACATAAACACACTCAGGTGATTTATCATTGGCCGTATTCAATTAAGTTCATGCACACAACACATGCACAGGTGTTCCTGAGTGCTCCTGCTCAGGCCTGCTTATTTTGACCTTTGCCATGATAGGACAGCTGGCTCCTCAAGTGATATCAACTGGCATGGCCCTTCTCTCCACCTCCTGGAGGGAATATAAGTGGGCAGTAGGCAGAAGGCAAAGGGCAGCAGCTAGCAGAGAGAAAAAGCAGCAGTAAGCAGAAGCAGCTAGCAGAGAAAAGCAGCAGCTAGCACAGAACAGAAGCAGCAGTAAGCAACAGCAGGTAGCAGAGAGAAGAAGCAGTGTCGAGCAGTAGAAAGCAGCAGGCAGGCAGAAGGCAGATCGCAGAGCAGGGAACTGAGAACACACCTTTAGGTTGCAGATCACAGATCACAGTACGTGGGACACATCACTAAAGCACCTGAGATAGATAGAAACTAGTTCATAGGATGCGGGATGCATCTCTAAGAAGAAATAGATCTCTGATAAGCATAGAAGCCTCTCTTTCTCTAAAACTCTTTCTATAAGCAAAGCCTATCTTTCTCTCAAAGTTTCTCTTCCTGATAAGCAAAGTTTCTCTTCCTCTAACTTCTAAGTGAAGCATCTCTTCTTCTCAAAGTCTCTCTTCCTCTATAAATTAGTGAATATAGGAAAAATAGTTTATTTTCAGTCCCCCTCTGATAAATACCCATGCAATTGTTGCTGCAGGCAGCGACAGTTAAATGCTTTCTCTCATATGCTGATGTTGGACAGAGAAGAAAAAATGGTGGTGAGTCTCATGAAAATATTAGCGAGATCAATAAAGTAAAGAAAAGGGATAGAGAGTAATGGGGCATGGGGGGATGAGAAAATACTGTGCAATGAAACCTAACAAATTATGCTGTGTTCATATATGAATATGTGAGATTAATCTTGCTTATATACACATAACAAATTTCCTGATAAATAATTTTGTTCAGTGAACTGAACAGAAATATTTCAATTACAATAAGTGACAGTGTCATTTAGAGTTCTTGGAATGATGACAAAATTAATGATTATAATGTGTAAGCAATTTAAAATGCTTACTATTTGCTGGACATTGTGTGAAGAATATCATATGCATCATCCTATATAATCATCTCCTTGCTGGCAATGTCACTCTTGAATTATCCAGAAGGTTTATAGTGATCTGTGTAATGTAAAACCAAATGTTCCTCTGAAGTATTGCCATTCATTCCAATGCTAAGTCTGAGAATATAGAAAGTTATCATACGTAGATCATAACACAAAATTGATGGAATATCATGTTACTCTTGATCTTGTGTACTAAAAATGAATAATTGATGATGAAAGATATACTTAAATTCAAAAATAAATTCACTACTAACACATCAAAATGAAGTATGATTGTAAAATAATTATTTTATACTCTAAAAGTAGGTAAATAGCAACTAATTACAGCAGTTTCAAACTTTATTACAAGCTCTTATTGAATATCCTGGGACATGTCTTATCTACCTTGATAAATAATTTTTTTGTACTGCTGTTATAGAAGCCTTTTTTTAACACTAAAAATTACTGTAATGTGTAAATATTTAGAATACTTCGTTGTACATACCTGCACCATGTGTTAAGGAAGAGTAAAGTTTATGAAGTGATGCTCAGGGTTAAGAATAGAAGGTGACTCAATCTGTATACCTAAAACAATTGCCAGGATTAAAATACATGAGGACTATATGAGGATTATGAATTTACATGGAGAACAGGAGAGTAAAAGTCACATTGTGGCCAGAGCTCTAGAGCTTTGACTCTTTAGTTGGTAATCTCATCTTTGCATCTCTTTCTGTGTTTCTATTTCTATTCATTCTTCCTTCTGATTATTGCCTGTGGACACCAGCCTCAGGGAGGGATGCATAAATCAAGCATACCAGTCCATGTGCTCTTGAGTCACTCTTATTATATAATTAGTAAAACCATATAATATCTCTTTCAGATGGACAAGTTGGATGATAGAAAGAGTGCTGCTGCACATACATAGTGCTTTCTTCCAAATGTGTAAACAATATTTGCCACTAAGTTTTATGTATATGATCCTTAAAATTCCTTTTTATAGGTACGATAAATTCTTTTAATCATGGATTTGAGGTCAAAGAGAACAAGAATTTCCTAAAGTTAAATGAATATTGTTGGCATTGTATAAAAATAGAATACCTTTAAATGTTTTTGGATGAATACTAGAGTCAACTATGATGCAAATTTCTCTGCAAAATCATTCCAAAAAATTCTTTAAAGATTTCTTTATCTTATCTACTATCCCCACTCACCATAAATTTTTTTAGAAAGGGCTACTGCATTATTAAGATTTTTCCAACTAAGAGTAAACCAGATTAAGAGTTAATTGAGACATCTAAAAGTTCTTTACAGCAATAAATCCCAGGAATAAACTGCAGTCCATTTCAGTTTGTAGCAAAAATGGTCATGGAAATTTGCAACCTGAAGTCTACATTTAGATTTTTCTCTTTGCATAACATGAATATCCCTAAGGAATACAGATGAGCATCTTCAAGACACTGCACTCCTAACTCAGGGATCAAAGGACTGTGCCACCAATTCCAACCTCCTAGAGTTTCTTCATGGAAAGAAGTATTCCAAAAGATGCAGCAGCAGTTCATCCTAAAACCAAGCCTCCTGGCTGTGTCCCAGAAACAAAGTGGTGAGTTTGCTTTTCCTTCTTTCAGCAAAAATGTTCATTTTATGAGCATAAATTTTGTACAAATGCAAAGATCCAAACTTCCCAGTCAGATGAAGCATTTTTCTTTCAAATTTTCCAGTAAGTGTTTTTATGAAAAGGATAGAGCTTTAGTGGAATGTTTTAAAAATCAGCAGTAGGTGTGGATTCTTGATAACCAACAGCAATTAGCAGTAGAGTAGCAATACTGTTCCTTCTTGCTTCAGCATTTTTTCCCCTTTTATGTCTTGCCCAGGGCAGGCCAAAGGCAAAGACAAGGCTGTAGGTGCTTCAGTGCTTTCCTGGTTCTTTAATACACTCCACTGTGTGTTCTCTCACATGGTCCCATTGGACAAAGGAGGTTGTCAGTGATGAGTTTTAGAAGACTGTGATGTCCTGCCTGGACACAGATGGTGATTAGTATGTGAGGGCTAACATGATTTCTACATAAGTCTTTTCTTACCCCTTAATATGATATAAATTTTGTGAAATTGTTCTCTCTTACTCACCCTGTAATGTAGTTTTTAGAGTATTAACACTCATGTTCAATGTAAGGCCTCTGTAATTTATCATCCCATGCTTGACTTTTAATATTTGAGTGCAAAACAAAGATGGTATAAGAAACAAAAAAGGCAGAAGAATTAGTGTGACAACTGAATTTCTACATCTGTCTTTGTCAGTCTGAACCAACTCTGGCATCCTGTGAAGAATGGCATTGTCTTTTTGCAAATGAGCATACTGGGGCTTAAGCACTAAAAACTAAAGAGAATATATAAAAACTGAGAGGTGACCCTTACATATAACAATGTTTGACATTATCTGAATGTCACATAAAATTCAGAAATTCTTCATCTCTATGCAAAATAATTCATGTAGTATTAAGAAAAAGTAGCTCATACTATATTTAAATTCACTGTGCAATGATCTTACTTTATGGTAAAATTTTACATATACATCCAAAGGGAGAAAACTGTCAAATTATTGACACTGATTTTCAATAAGGTTTTTCATGATTTTAAGTATTAGTATTAAAAAATCTTCCTTTAAATACAACTTCCCACAATGCGTATATAATTGTTGTATTCATGTCTATTTCCATATCAAAACATCTTTTTTGCTCAAATAACTGTAATATTGGTGTGCAAATTACTAAAATATTCTCCCTGTGGATATAGTCTTTAAATTTTATTGGGGAAAGTTTTGTAACTGCCCTCTCTCCTCTTTCTCCAGCCACTCTTTATGATAAAATTCAATTAAAATTATGGACATTTTCTCAATAAGTTTTCTTTCTAGAAACCCAGATTTCTTTAAGCTCTCCAATTCTTTCCATTCTTTAATTTCCTGCTGTCTTTCTTCTCTCTTCTACATCCAACTTGAATTTCATGTTTATCAAGATAATTTCCCATTTACAAAGTTGCTTTTTAAAAATTTTTATTAATGCATTACAATTATAAATAAAACTATGTTCTCTTTTGACATAATTGCACAAGCATAGAATATAATTTGCTCCATTCAAGCCCCAGATTTCCCCCATTAGACTTCCTCCTCGTTCCCCTGTTACCTTTCCACTATTTTATTTATCTATCTTCTATTTATTGATATTTGTCATTTATTATTAATTAATTTATATATTCATTTATTTTTTCTCTTTGGCTATGACAGTAAAATACATTCTGATATAATTTTATAAGCATGGAATATATCCTGTTCTAATTAGGACCCCACTCTGTGGAGGTTCCTGGTAATGGTGTTCAGGTGTTCTTTTCCTATATATATGTAGAAAAACTATGTCAGTATTATTCTACTCTCTTTCCCTTTTCTTTTTTGAATTTATTTTTATTGTAAACAAATATGAATGAATGGATATATAAATTGATTAATAATAATTAAATTAATTAATAATAAATAAATTAATAATAATAATTAATAAAATTAATTAATAATAAATTAAATAATAAACAAATAAATTAATAATAAATGACAAATATCAATAAATAGAAGATACACAAATAAACTAGAGGAAAGGTAACAGGGGAACGAGGAGGAAATCTAATGTGATACATGTTGTTTCTGTTGGTACATGAAGTAAAGGCATACCATTTGTGTAATCATATATGTACACAAGGTAATGGTGTTTGATTCATCTGTTATTTTTTCATTCCCCCACCCTCCCACCCCTCTTTTTCCTCTATAGAGTCCCTCCTTCCTCCATTCTTGCCCCCCTACCACCCCACATTATGTGTCATCAACAGCTTATCAACTAGATCATTTGTCCTTTGTTTTTTTTTTGAGATTGGTTTATCTAACTTAGCATGATATTCTCCAATTTCATCCATCTGTCTGCAAATGCCATACTTTTATTATTCTCTATAGTTGAGTTATATTCCATTGTATATATATACCACAGTTTCTTTATCCATTCATTAATTGAAGAACATCTAGGTAGGTACCACAGTCTGGCTATTGTGAATTGAGCAGCTATGAACATTGAAGTGACTGTACCTCTGTAGTATGCTGACTTTAAGTCCTTTGGGTGTAGGCTGAGGAGTGGGGTGGCTGGGTCAAATGGTGGTTCCATTACAAGTTTTCTGAGGAATCTCCACACTGCTTTACAGAGTGGCTGCACTAATTTGCAGCCACACCAGCAATGTATGAGTGTACCTTTCTTCCCACATCCTCACCAACACCTATTGTTGCTGGTATTCTTGATAATTGCCATTCTAATTGGGGTGAGATGGAATATTAGGATACTTTAGATTTGCATTTCTCTAATTACTAGAGATGTTGAACATCTTTTCATATATCTGTTGATTGCTTGTAGATCTTCTACTGTGAAGTGTCTGTTCATTTCCTTAGACCATTCGTTGATTGGATTGTTTGTATTCTTCTTGTGGATCTTTTTGAGTTCTTTATATATTCTGCAAATTAGTGCTTTACCTGAAATATGAGTGGCAAAGATTTTCTCCCACTCTGTAGGCTCTTTCTTTGCATTGCTGATAGTTTCCTTTGTTGAGAGAAAGCTATTTTTAATTTGAATCTATCCCAGTTATTGATTCTTGCTTTTATTTCTTGTGCTATGGGAGTCCTGTTAAGGAAGTCTGATCCTAAGCTGACATGAGGAAGATTTGGATCTACTTTTTCTTCTATAAGATGAATGGTCTCTGGTCAGATTCTGAGGTTATTGATCCATTTTGACCTGATTTTTGTGCAGGGCGAGAGATATGGGTTTAGTTTCATTCTGCTGCATATGAATTTCCAGTTTTCCCAGCACCATTTGTTGAAGAGGCTATCTTTTCTCCATTGCATATTTTTGGCCCCTTTGTCTAGTATGAGAAAATTGTATTTATTTGGATTTGTGGCCTTGTCCTCTATCCTGTACCATTGATCTACCTGTCTATTTTGGTGCCAATACCATGCCATTGTTGTTACTAGTGCTTTGTATTATAGTTGAAGTTCTGGTATTGAGATACCCCTGCTTCACTCTTCCTGCTAAGGATTGCTTTAGCTATTCCGGGTTTCTTATTCTTCAGATGAATTTCATGATTGCTTGCTCTATTTCTGTAAGGTATATCATTGGAATATTAATTCGAGTTGCATTGAATCTCTATAGCACTTTTGATAGTATGGTCATTTTGACAATATTAATTCTGCCTATCCAAGAAAATGGAAGATCTTTCCATCTTTTAAGGTCTTCCTCCATATCTTCAATGTTTTGTAGTTATCATTGTAGAGATCTTTTACCTCTTTTGTTAGATTGATTCCCAAGTATTTTCTATTTTTTGAGGCTATTGCAAATGGAGTCATTCTCCTTATTTCCCTTTCAGAAGTTTCATCGTTTTGTATAAAAATGCTTTAGATTTATGTGTGTTTATTTTGTGGCCTGCTATATTGCTGAATTCATTGATGAGGTCTAGAAGTTTTATGGAGGAATTTTTTGGATTCTCTTAATGTAGAATCATGTCATCATCAAATAGTGACACCTTAAGTTCCTCTTTTCCTATTTGTATCCCTTTAATTTCTTTAGTCTGTCTAATTGCTCTGGCTAGATTTTCGAGGGCAATGTTGAATAGAAATGGTGAAAGAGGACATCCCTGTCTTGTTCCATTTTTCAAGGGAATGGTTTCAGTTTTTCTCCATTAAGAATGATGTTGGCATGGGCTCAGCATAAATAGCCTTTAAAATGTTCAGGTATGTTCCTACTTTCCGTATTTTTTCTAGTGGTTTGAGCATGAAGGGGTGTTGTATTTTGTTGAATGCTTTTCTGCATCAATGGAAATAACCATATGATCTTATCCTTAAGTCTATTGACATGATGGATTACATTTATTGATTTACCGATGTTAAACCATCCTTGCATTCCAGGGATGGACCCCATTGACGTGGTGCACGAATTTCTAAATATGTTTTTGGATACGGTTTGCCAATATTTTGTTAAGAATATTTGCATCTATATTCATCAAGGATATTGGTCTAAAATTTTTTTTCCTTGATGTGTCTTTTCCTGGTGTGGGTATGAGGGTGATATCACCTTCATAGAATGAGTTTGGTAGGGTACCCTCCTTTTCTATTTCCTGGAATACTTTGAGAAGTATTGGGAAGAGTTCTTTTTTGAAGGTCTTGTAGAACTTGGCTGAGTATCCATCTGGGCCAGGGTTTTTCTTGGATGGTATGTTTTTAATGGCTTCTTCTGTTTCATTGCTTGATGTTGATCTGTTTAAATTGTGTAGTCCTTTTGGTTCAACTTGAGAGAAGCATATGTATCTAGAAATTTGTCCATGTCTTTGATAGTTTCTATTTTGTTGAAATACAGATTTTCAAAGTAGCTTCTCATTATGTTCTGTATCTCAGTGCTGTCTGTCGTGATATTTCCTTTTTCATCATGAATTTTAGCAATTTGAGTTTTCTCTCTCCTTCTCTTTTTTAGTGTGGCTAAGGGTTTGTCTATTTTGTTTAATTTTTCAAAGAACCAAATTTTTCTTTTGTCAATTTTTTGAATTGTTTCTTTTGTTTCAATTTTATTGATTTCATCTCTGTTTTTAATTATTTCCTGTTTTCTACTGCTTTTGCTGTTAATCTGTCCTTCTTTTTCTAGGTCTTTGAGCTGTAATGTTAGGTCATTTAGTTGTTGACTTTTTATACTTTTCTTAAATGCGCTCCACGCAATGAATTTTTCTCACAGTACCTCTTTCATAGTGTCCCAGAGATTTTGATATGCTGTGTCATCATTCTCATTGACCTCTAAAAATTTTTTACCTTCTCACTGATGTTTTCTGTTATTCATGTTTTATTCAATAGCATATTATTTAGTCTCCAGATGTTGGAGTAATTTCTGTTTTTTATTTTGTCATTGATTTCTTCTCTGTCCATTATGATCTGATAGACCACAAGTCAGTATCTTTATTTTTTGCATTTACTAAGTGCTGCTTTGTGGCATAACCTATGGTCTATTTTCAAGAAGGTTCTATGTGATGCTGAGAAGAAAGTGAATCTGCTCTTTGATGGATGGAATATTCTCTATATGTCTATTAAGTCTAGGTTACTGATTGTGTTATTGAGTTCTATGGTTTCTTTGGTTGGTTTTTGTTTGGAAGATCTATCTAGTGGTGACAGCAGTGTGTTAAACTCACCTGGAATTATTGTGTTGTGGTCTATTTGATTCATGAAATTGAGGAGAATTTGTTTGATGTACAGGGATGCACTATTGTTTGGGGCATAAATATTAACTCTCATTATGTCTCCCTGATTTATGGTTCCCTTAAGCAATATGTAATGTCCTTCTTTACCCTTCTGACTAACTTTCATTTGAAATCCACTTTATCTGATATAAGGATGGAAACCCCCAGTTTTTTACTTAGTCCATGTGCATGGTAGGTTTTTTCCCATCCTTTCACCTTTAGTCTGTGGATGTCTTTTTCTATGAGATGAGTTTCTTGCAGGCAGCACATTTTGGGTCTTTCTTTTTAATCCATTCTGCCACTCTATTTCTTTTGATTGATGATTGTAGGCCATTAATGTTCAGGGTTATTATTGACCCTGATGATTTGTATTCCCGGTCATTTGGTGTTATTTTCGTTTTTAAACTCCCTTGGTTTCACCATTGAGTGGGTTTTTCTCTAAGGTAGTTTCTCCCTTTGCTGACCTACATTGTTGTTTTTCATTTCCTCTTCATGGAATATTTTGTTGAGAACTTTCTGTAATGCAGGCATTCTATTTGTAAATTCTTTTAACTTTTGTTTATCATGGAAGGATTTTATTTCATCTTCAGTTATGAAGGTTAGTTTTGTTGGGTATAGGATTCTTTGTTGGCAACCAAGTTCTTTCAGAGCTTGAAATATGTTGTTCCAGGCCCTTCTACCTTTTAGAGTCTGGGTTGAGAAGTTGGCTGCTCTCCATATTGGTTTTCCCCTATATGTAATCTGATGCTTTTCTCTCCCAGCCTTCAAATCTTATTTTTATTTTGAATGTTAGGTATTTTCATTATAATGTGCCTTGGTGTGGATCTGTTCTGATTTTTTGCATTTGGTGTTCTCTAAGCCTCTTGTATTTGATTTTCCATTTCATTTTTTAGGTTGGGGAATTTTCTGATATTATTTCATTGAATAGGTTGTTCATTCCTTTGGTTTGTATCTCTGTGCCTTCCTCAATCCTGATAATTCTTAAATTAGGTCTTTTCATGATGTCCCATAGTTCTTGGAGATTCTATTCATGATTTCTTACCATCTTCTCTGTGCAACTTTATTTTCAAGATTAAATATTTTGTCTTCATTGTCTGAGGTTCCTTTTTCCAAGTGGTGTTGTCTTTTGGTGATGCTTTCATTGAGTTTTTTATTTGTTTTATTGTTTCCCTCATTTCAAGGATTTCCATTTTTTTTTTTGAGAATCTCTATATTTTTGTTGAAAGGACCTTTTGCTTCCTGCAGTAGCTCTTTCAGTTTATTGTTATTATCATTCATTGCCTCATTTGTTTTCTTATCTCATCCTTTACTTCACAAATTATCTTAATCATGTATAATCTGAAGTCTTTTTCTGACATTTCTTCTAACATATTGTCATTGGAATCTATTAATATAGAATCTAGATTTGTTTGGATCATTTTCTTCCCTTGTTTTTTCATGTTGTTCATATATCTTCCCCTCTAGCAGTGCAGATCTGGGGTATTGCAGATTCTCCCTTATAGGCTTATAGTGGCCCTATAGGTTTCCAAAACCTTTTCTTTAAGTATAGATCAATATTAGCAGTACCTATTTCAGACACTGTGCAGTCCTAGACCAAATAGCCCCTAGAGGACATTAACAATATTGTTATAATAAACAGAATGAGTTCAAATATTATCTTCAGTATAACAAACAGTTTTGAAATAAGGTCTGCAGTTTCTAATGGAGGACAAATAGGATGCAGAGGGATGTATGATGTAGCTGTTAATGGGATAAGAAAAGAATATATAGAAGTTCTAGATAATAGAAAGGGTGAGAATATACTCAAAAGAAATTGGATGTTAGCATGCAAAAAGGGAGAAAAAGACCCTGAGGGAACAGGTATACAAATGGGAAAAGAGAGCAAGAAAAGTAAAGAAATAAAAACTTAAAATTGTCCAATAAGGAGAAAAAAGAAAATCTATAATAGTCATACAGTATTCAAACCTCCCAGTCTTTAGTAGCCTGATGCATGAGAGGTACCTGACAATGAGCTTCAGGTCTCCAGCAGGTGTCTCAGGATGGGATTTGCCCCACCTACAGATTGGAGCTGTGGCTTCCAGGATTATCCAAAATGGCCACTCTGACTTCCAAATGTGTTAGCAAATGGAGAGCTGTAGCTCGGAATGTGGACGTGGTCAACTGGAGGTCATGGAGGCAGAGTGTGGTTGGTCAGGCAGGTGTCCTGGAGGGTGGGTGTGTTTGGTATCATTGCGGGATCCTGGAGTCAGGGTGTGATCAGTCGGTCTGGGGTCCCGGTGATAGGGCACAGTCAGTTGATCTGGGGGTCTTGGCAGCAGGGAGCAGTCAGTCAATGTGAGGGTCCTGGAGGCAGGGAGTGATTAGTTGGGTTGAGGGATCCTGAAGACTGGGCTCATTCAATCTGACTAAGGGTCCTATGGGACCTGGCTGTTGTCTCAATAAGGCAGTAGCCACGTGTAACCAAACCTGCAGGTACTGTGTCACCCTCTTTCCTTTTTGTACCCTCTTCCCTTCCACCCATTCTATATTGTCTAACCTACTGAAATTCCATTATTCCTCTTAGGTCCTCCTTAACATGGTTTAGCTTCCACATATCAGAGAAAACATTCAACCTTTGGTTTTGGAATTGGGTTATTTCACTTAGCATGATTGTCTACAGAACTGTATATTCACTGTCAAATGCCATAAAGTTATTCTTTTTTATGACCAAGTAATATTCCAGGGTGTATATATACCACATATTCTTTATTCATTCATCTGTTGAGGGGCAACACAGTTGGTCCCATTGCTTAGCTACTGCAAAGTGAACTGCTTTAAGCATTAATATGGGCATATCATTTTAGTATGCTGATTTTAACTACTTTGTGTACCAAGGAGTGGGATAACTCGATCAAATGGTGGCTCCATTCATCGTTTTTGAGGATATCCATACTGCTTTTCAGGGTGGTTGCTACAATTTGTATTTCCACCTTCCATGTATGAGTGAACCATGTTCACCGTGTGTTCATGAGCTCATAAACTTTGTTACTTGTATTCTTGAAAATTGCCATTGAATGTGATGCAAAATCTCAGTGTGGCTTTAATTTGCATTATTCTAATAGCAAGAGAGTTTGGACATTTTTTCACATATTTGTTTTCCACTTTTATTTCCTCTTCTATAAAGTGTCTCTTCAATTCCTTTGTCCATTTATTAATTTTTTTTACACTAAGCTTTGAATTATTGTTTGTCCTGGAAATTAACATACTATCTGAGGAGCAGATAGCAAAGTTTTTTTTTTTCCCCAATGTATAGGTTTTCTGTTCATGCTCTTGTTTGTGTATTTTGCTATGAGAAAATTTTAGTTTGATACCATCACATTTATTGTCTTGATTTTTTTTTTCAGTACTGGGGATTGAACCCAAGGCCTTGTGCTTACTAGACAAACACTCTACCAACTAAGCTATATCCCCAGCCCTTGTCTTTTGATTTTAATTTTTGTGTTTTAAGTATCTTTTTGAGGAGTCAGTTTCTGTACCAATATGTTGCAATGTTGTTCTAACAATTTTTTTCCAGTGTGTGCAGCATTGTTGATCCAATATTATGTCCTTGATCCTTGTTGAGTTTTGTGTAGGGTGAGAGATAGGGTTAACTTTCAATATATTACATATAAATTTCAATTTTTCCAGCACCATTTGTTGAAGAGGCTATCTTTTTTTCCAATGCATGTTTTTGGTGCCTTTGTTTAGTATGACATAACTATATTCATGTGGGTATGTCTCTGTCTACTCCATTGTATAAAGAGTATAAAGTCTGTAGAGTATAAAGTCTGTATCATGACACCTCCTGCTTCACTTTTTCTGCTGAGGATTGCCTTAGCTATTCTGGGCTTCTTGTTTTTATGATTGAATTTTATGACTGATTTTTTTTTATTTCCCTGAAGAAGGTCATTGGAATTTTGATGGGATTTTCACTGTGTCTGTATAGTGCTTTTGGTACTATGGCCATCTTGGCAATAATAATTCTACCTATCCAATAACATGAGAAGTTCTTCCATCTTCTGAAGTCTTCCTCAATTTCTTTATTTAGTGCTTTTTTTTTCACTATAGAGGTCTTTCACTTCTTCTTATAGATCAATTCCCAAGTATTGTATTGATTTATATTTGAGGGGTTATTTGAATGGGTTAGTTTTAATTTATCTTTCAGCTGATTTTTCTTGGTATGTAGGTGTACAATTGATTTATGAGTGTAAATTTTGAATCCTGCTATTTTTCTGATTTAATTTATGAGTTCTACAAGGCTTCTGGTGGACTTTGGGGGTCTTGTAAATCTAGGATCATACTGTTGGCAAACAGGGATAGATTTAGCCCTTCTTTTCCTGTGTTTCTTCAATTTCTTTCTTTTGCCTAATTGTTTTAAGTAGGTATTTTAGGACTATGATTAATAGATTCAAAAAGTTGGTATACCTTTCTTGTTCCTCATTTTAGAGGTAACGGTTTCAATTATTCTCTGTTTAGAATGCTGTTGACTGTGGTGTTGGTGTATATAGCTTTTACAACACTCAGTTATGTTCCTTCTATCCCTACTTTTTCTAGTATTTTGATCACAAATGTATTATGCATTTTGCCAAACTCTTTTCCTACAACTATTGAAGTAATCATGTGATTCCCATCTCTAAGTCTATTGATGTGATGGATTATGTATATTGATTTCCTTATGTTAAAAGAACCTTGCAGTCCTGAGAAGAATTCCATTTGAATATGGTGCATACCTTTTTAATTTTTTTAATGTAATTTGCCAGTACTTTATTGAGAATATATTATCTATGTTCATCAGGAATATTGGTGTAAAGTTTTCTTTTCTTAATACATCTTTGTCTGATTTTCATATTAGGGTGATATAAAATACATAGAATGTGTTTCAAGAAGTTTTCTTCTACTCTTTTTTGTAGAATAATTTAAGGAGTTTGGTATAAATTCTTAGAAGTCTGGTGTTATTCACCTGAGAATGCATTTGGTCCTGGGATTTTCTTACTTGGTAGTCTTTTGATGACATCTTCAATTTCATTACTTGAAATTGATCTGTTCACATTTTTTATATAATCCTGGTTCAATTAGTGTATGTCATATGTCTTTAGGAATTTGTCAGTGTGTTAAAGATTTTCTATCTCATTGGAACATAAATTCTCAAAATAGCTTTTGATTATCCTTTGTATTTCAGTAGTACGTGTAGTGATATTTCCCTTTTCATCACAGATTTTAATGAATTAATTTTTCTCTCTCTTGGTTAGCTTGGTTAAGTGTTAATCAGTTTTACTTATTTTTTCAAAGAACCAATCTTTTGATTCATTGAATTTTTAAAAATTGATTTTAAAAAATCTCAATTTCATTGATTTTGGCTCACTCTGATTTTAACCATTTTCTGTGTTTTACTGATTTCTGAGTTGATTTGTTATTTTTGTATTGGGGCCATAAGATGTAATGTTAGATTATTTGGTGACTTTCAGGTTTTTTTGATGTATGAAGTTTTTTGATGTATTGAAAGTCCAGTGTTATGAACTTTCTTCTTGAAATTGTCTTCTTAGTGTCCTGGAGATATGGTGTTTTGCATCATTATTCTCTTTTGCCTCTATGTAATTTTTATATCAACTCTAATTTCTTCTACTCTCCATTCATCATTCACTAGTGAGTTATTCAAACTCCAGGTATTTGGGTAAGTTTTATTTACCTTAGCCCTTATTTCTAATTATTTTACCATTATGATCTGATAGAATGCAAGGTATTATCTATTTTTTTAAATTGCCTAAAGTTTCTTTTTGTCCCCAAATATCTATTTTAGAAAATTTTACAGGTACTGCTGAGAAGGAGTTGTATGCAGTCACTGATGGATGAAATATTATACATATATTAATATAATATAATTATAAATATATACAGTAAATTGTACTTTTTAGTTCTGTACATTGTTTATTTAGCTTTTGTTTGTATACTCTAATGATGAGAGATGATTATTAAAATCACTGAGTATTATTATCTCGTGGTCTTTTAGATTCTTGATTTTGAGAAGGGTTTGTTTGATATATGAAGATGCTCAATTTAAGGGGCATAAATAACTTCAAGAATTACTTATTATTTCATAACTCCCTTAAGCATTATGAAATGATGTTCTTTGTCTCTTTTGATAAACTTTGGCTTGAATCCCACTTTATCAGATATAAGACTAGAAACACCTGCTTGCTTATTGATCCATGTGAGTGATACTTTTTTTACCACCTATTTATCTTCAGTCTCTGAATATCTTTGCCTATGAGCTGAGTCTGTTGGAAACAGCATATTGTTGATTCTACTTTTTTAATACAATCTATGTCTTTTGATTGATGAATTGAGCCCATTAAAGCATAGAATTATTTTATTTCCTGTCATTTTTATTTATTTCTAGTTTTAAAAATGAATTTGATTTTCTTTTGATTCTCCTAGTATAGATTTGTCCTCTGATGGTTTTCATGTTTTCTCCATATCTTCTTTATGAAATATTTTTTGAATATGTTTTGTAGCTCCAACTTTCAAGCTGTGAATTCTTTTAACTTTTGTTTATCATGAAAGTTTTTTATTTTATCCTCATATATGAACCTTAATTTTC
Organism: Sciurus carolinensis; assembly: GCF_902686445.1. Classification (NCBI taxonomy): domain Eukaryota; kingdom Metazoa; phylum Chordata; class Mammalia; order Rodentia; family Sciuridae; genus Sciurus; species Sciurus carolinensis. The sequence continues at coordinate 2,576,686 of NW_025920107.1, read as the reverse complement.
CTGGTTATAGTATTCTTGGATAGTGTACATTGTTCTTTATAGTTCTGTGCAAAATATTTCAAGCCCTCCTAGCTTTTAGCATTTGGGTTGAAATATCAGCTGAAATCTACAATGGTTAATTTCTAAATGTTACCAGTCATTTATCTCTAGCTGCTTTTCAAATTCTGTCCTTTTTCTGTAAGTTAGGCATTTTTATAATAATGTCCTGTAGTGCTTTGACAATTTGAATTGTCAACTTGACTGAATTAAGAGATGCTGATGATTAAGAGGCCTCTGGGTGTGTCAACAAGGGTGCATCTAGCAATGATTGGAACATGGGATAGTGAACTGAAGTGGTGACTCTCCCTAAGCATGGTTGGTGCTGCCCAAAAGGATGGAATAAAAGCTGGAAGAACAAGGAATCAGATGCAGATGCAAGCTCGACTCTTCTTGAAGGGGTTCTTGATCAGTGCTTGGATCATCTGAGGATATCAAACTCCTGCTTCTTCACTCTTCCAAAGTGAACTCTGCCATTGATTCTCCATGTAGTTTCCAGAAGCCTTGTTCCTGAACTATGGTAGCACTGTTGATCATTCTTATTCTGGCGTTTCTCCGTATTGGACTGTGTAGCTTCTGGTTCTTCCAGCACTCCTGCTACAGACAGCCATTGTGGACTATCCAGCTTCTGGTCATGTAAGACAATCTAATGAATTCTCTTTTATAATCATACTTCCTGTTGATTCTGTTTCTGTAGAGAACCCTGACTAATACATGTCCCTTGAATTGGGTTTGTTGTAATTTTTTATATTTGGAGTCCTGTATGACTCCTGTATTTGATTTTTCATTACATTTTCATAATTTAGAAATTTTTTGATTATTGTTTTATTGAAAATATTGTGCATTTCTTTAATTTGTACCTCAGAGTCCCTGTAAATCATAGATTTGACCTTGAAATATCATCCCATATTTCTTGAAAATTCTGTTCATGGTCTCTTAAAATCTTTTATCCATGATCAAGTTAAGTTTTAAGATTATGTATCTTGTCTTTTTGTCTGAAAAATCTTTCAAATAATCTATTATTTTGGTAATGCTTCCATTGAATTTTAAATTTGTTTTATTGATTCTTCCATTTCAAGAATTACTAATTGGGGCTGGAGTTGTGACTCAGTTTTAGAGCACTTGCCTAGCATGCATGAGGCACTGGGTTTGATCCAAAGCACCACATTAAAAAAAATTACCAGTTAATTTTTCTTCAAAATCTGACTCCATAATGAAATGATCTTTCACTTCTTGTATTTTCTCTGTGATTTTACTCCTTCCAGCATATTTTACTTCTTAGATCATCTTATCTGTGTACTTTCTAAATTCCTCACCTGACATTTTCTGCACTGCAGTGCCAGTGGAGTCTATTGTTGAATCATACTATTTTGTTTTGGATGTTTTCTTTCATTGCTTTTACATATTGTTTATTGTCTACCCATCTTTTAAAATGGATCTGAAGAAGGAGGGCTTCTACTCAACAAGCTTTGAGGAATGCTGTAGGCTTAGGGTGCCTCACAGATTGGGGGAGCTAAATAACAACTAAAACTTATGCATATGACATATAGGATTAAATTACATACTTACTTCCTATTGTGACATCTACAGTGTTGGTTGATACAATAAACAGAAATGATAGGATAGCAGTTTCTTTCAGTAAAGACCATAGGTAACCATGAATCATATCCGTCATAAAATCAAACAGTAGGTATTATCTTCGACTTGCTGTGTATTAATTTTTCTATAACTTTAGTGGTGCAGTCTGAGATTTTATAAACTAACCAATACTAAGAGATGTTAAAATTGAGTTAATTAAGAGTAACAAAGAAGAGATGAGTGGGTAGAAAAAGGTTTGCAATTTAAAAAGTTGAATAGAGCTGATGCAGAGGCAAAATATTATGTGTTGTTTCTGAGGGGGAGGACAAAATAAAGGGAAAAATTAAAGGAAGGGTGAAAGAGAATGATGAGTTTGGCTTTTATTGATTCATTTCTATTTTTTTATAGATGTTTAAGTTAGTGGTTATAGGTATACATAAATTGAAATTCACCGTGCTTTCTTCATATATGTATACGAGAGTTTGGTTTGTTTTATTCTACTCTTCATCCCACTTTTGTCCTCCATCCTTTGCTACAACCCCTTCCTTTACTCCACAGATGATGCTTTCATTTTTAATGAAATATCCCCTTTTCCATTATTTCATCTAGCATTCACACATGAAGGGAAATATTTGACTTTTGCTTTTGACTTTCTGAATCTGGTTTATTTCACATAGAATCAAGGTCTCCAGTTTCATCAATTTTCCACCAAATGTACCATTTAATTCTTCTGTATGACTAAGTAAAATGCCATTGTGAATGTGCACCATATTTTCTTTATCCATTAGTCTGTTGGTGGGTATGTGGACAGGTTCTAATTTGGTTATTGTGAATTGTGTTGCTACAAACACTGAGGTAGCTGTTCCTCTATGGTATGCTGATTTTAGATATCTGGATATATATCAGGGAGTGGGACAACTGGGTCATATGGTGGTTTGATTCCAAATTTTGAAAGGGCTATCCATAGGGTTTTCCAGAATTATTATACTAATTTGCTATCCTACCAACACTATGTAAGTGGACATTTTCTCCACATTTTTCCTTTTGATCTTCTTAAAAATTATTTCCACTTATATGACAGTAGATTATATTTTACATATTATTCACATATCAAGTATAAGTTCACATTCTTGTAGTATACATAAAGTATTGTTACACTGGTGTTATATATATAATCTTGCCCCAAATGTTCTCTCTGATATGTGGATACCCAACATTAAACTTGAAAATTGCTATTGTGAGTGAAGTAATTTTAATTTTTTAATTAACTTAATTTTTTTATAACTTAATTTTTTAATAACTTAATTTTTTTAAATGTAATAATGTTATCAAGGTATAGAAAAAGAGCAAGGACACAATAATAATAGACTCTCCTCCATGTAGTTTTTACTTGCATTTCACTGATTTCTAGACACGTTGAACATTTTTTTCATATACATGTTGGCCATTTGTGTTTCTTATTTTAAGCAATGTCTGTTTAGATTTTTTGCCCTTTTAGTAATTGTGGTGGTTCATTTTTTGTTGTTGTTTTATATTCTGTATATTAATTTTCTGTCATTAGGAGCAGGTGAAAAGGATTTTATCACATTGGTAGACTTTTTATTCACATTCTTGTTTCCTTTGTTGGGCAGAAATTTTGAAATTTGATTTCATCCCACTTACTGATACTTGGTTTTATTTCTTATGCTTTAGAAGTCTTATTAAGGCAGTTGATGCTTTTGGCAATATGTTGGAGGGTTGGACCTACATTTTCTTTTAGCACTTCTAGTGTTTCTGGTTTAATTCCTAAGTCTTTGATCCACTGGGGTTGCCTTTGGTGCACGGTGTGAGATAGGGATCAAGTTTTATTTTCTCTAAATATGGATATCTAATTTTCATAGCATCATTTGTTGAAATGTCTCTCCTTCCTCCAACATGTTTTTGGCACCTTTGTCACATATCAGGTCACTGTATCTACGTGGATTTTTCTGTATTTTCTATTCCATTGGTCTCAAGGTCTGTTTTGGTAATACAGTTTGTATACAAAAGCTCTACAACATAATTAGTTATCTGTTATTGTGATGCTTTCAGCATCCTTTTTTTTTTCATTCAGGATACTTTGGATGTTCTATGTCTCTTAATTGCCCAAATGAATTTTAGAACTACATTTTTGTCAGTGTATCTTGTAAAGAATGCCATTGATATTTTGATTGGGATTGTTTTGAGTCTACTTACTGCTGTAGGTAGTATGGCTATTTTGCTAATATTAATCCTGCTTATTCAAGGACATAAGTATTTCCACCTACTAAGGTCTGCTTCCCTTTTTTTAAATTCAGTCTTCTGTGGTTTTCATTGCTGATGTTTTTCACCTCATATGCTAGATTTTTTCCCAAGTATTTTTTAGGGTACTGTGATTGAGATATATTTTCTAATTTCTTTTGTAGCAGGTTTGCTCTTGCAACATAGGAATGCTTTTGATTTATGTATGTTGTTCTTACATCCAGCTCCTTTAGTAAATTTGTTTATCATCTCTATAAATTTCCTATTGTAGCATTTTAAATCTTCTAAGTTAAGGTTCATATCATCATCAAACAGAGAGAAGTGAATTTTTTTTCCTATGTGCATGCCATTAGGTTTCTTCTCTTGCCCAGTTGCTCTGGCTTGAATTTCAAGTTTAATAGGAGTGGTGAAAGTTTATATAGAAAATGCTTTAATTTTTCTCCATTCACTATAATTTTAGCATTGGGTTTCTCATATTCAGCTTTTATAATGTGGAAGATATTTCCTTCTATCACTTTAAAACTAGAGTTTTAAAGATGAATGGTTGCTGGATGTTGTCAGAAAACTTTTCTGCTTCTATTGAGATAATCATGTGAATTTTTACTTCAATCTATTTATGCAGTGAATTACACACACACACAAACACTCACACATAATAAGTAAAAGTAAGACATTACTGTATAGAGTCATATAAAAAATTTATTTTTTTGGTACAGGGGATTTAACCTAGATATTACTTGCTGTCTAGCAACATATACTACTAGTCACTTTTTAAATGTTTTCCATGACAGATGCCCAGATGTTTGTTTCCTGGGTGCTGAAGCTGCTCAAACAGCCACCACAGACTGTGCCACAGATGCTGCCCCTGAAGATGCCATCAAAAGCATTTTACAGATTTAATGCAATTCCTGTTAAAATCCCAAAGACATTCTTCATAGAAGTAGAATAAGTAATATGAAATTCATTTGGAAAAATAAGAGACCCAGAATAGCCAAAGCAATCCTTAGCAAGAAAAGTGAGGCAGGTGGCATCACAATACCAGACCTCAAACTATACTACAGAGCTGCATTAATAAAAATAGCATGGCATTGGCAACAAAACAGACATGTATACCAATGGTACAGAAAAGAAAACACAGAGACAAACCAACATAAATACAGGTATCTCATGAGACAAAGGTGCCAAAAATATCCACTATAGAAAAGAGCTTATTCAACAAATAGTGCTGGGAAAAGGGAAAACCAATATAACAAAATGAAATTAAACCCTTATCTCTCACCCTGCACAAAACTCAACACACTGTGGGTCAAAGATGTAGGCACTACATCAGAGACCTTGTGACTACTAGAAGAAAAATTAGGTCCAAATCTTCACCGTGTCATCCTAGTACCTGATTCCCTTACCAAGACCCCTAAAGCACAAGAAGTTAAATCAAAAATCAATAGATGGGATGGACTTAAACTAAAAAGCTTTTTTTTTCAGCACAAGACAAAATCCAATAAATGTGAAGAGAGAGCCTACAAATTGAAAGAAAATCTTTACCACATGCATGTCAGATAAAGCATCAATTTCTAGGATATATAAAGAACTCAAGAAACTTAACACACACACACACACACACACACACACACACACACACAAATGAAAAATCCAATCAATAAATGGGCTAAGGAACTGAACAGACACCTCACAGAAAAAGATATACAATTGATCAACAGATACATGAAAATGTTCAACATTTCTAGCAATTAGAGAAATGCAAATCAAAAAACTAAGATTTTATCTCATTCCAATCTGAATGGCAATTACCTATAATATAGGCAATAATAAATGTTGGTGAGGATGTGGGGGAAATGTCCACTCATTTATTGCTGGTGAGAATGCAAATTGGTGCAACCAATATGGAAAGTAGTATGGAGATTCTTCAGAAAACTTGGAATTGAAACAGTTATCCCACTCCTTGATTTATACCCATAGGACTTGAAATCAACATACTGCAGTGATACATTCATATTAATGTTTATAACACCTCAATTCAAAATAGCTAAACTATGGAACCAACCTAGATGCCCTTGAACAGATGAATGGATAAAGAAAATGTGAGAAATATGTTTGCGTAAATATGTATATACACATACACACTATATTTTGAGATATTATAGATGCATGGAATATATCTCATTCTAATTAGCATCCCATTCTTGTGTAACATGATGTGGAAGTTCACTGGTCATGTGTTCATAGATGAACATAGGAAATTTATGTCCAATTCATTTGAATGTCCTATCCCCATGCCACTTCCTTACCTTCATTCCTCTTTGTCTAATACCACAAATTTGATATTCCCTTCCCACAACTTATTATGTGTTAGCAACCACATATCAGAGAGAATATTTGGCCTTTGGTTTTTTGAGACTGAAGACTGGCGTATTTTACTTAGCATGATAGTCTCTAGTTCCACCCATTACTGGCAAATGCTATAATTTCATTTTTCCTTATGGCTGAGTAGTATTTTATTGTTTATATATACCACATTTACTTTATCCACTCATCTGTCGAGGGGCACATAGTGTTTCCATAGCTATGCTCTTCATAGTCAGTTCCTATAACAATTGATGTGACTGCATCACTCTAGTATATTAATTTTAAATCCTTTGTATAGGGTTAGGGATATATATCAGATGGTAGAGTGTTTGCCTCACAAGAACAAAACCCTGGGTTCAAATCCCCAGCACCACAAAAAAAAATCCTTTGTATATATACTAAGGAGTGGAATAACTGGGTCAAACAGTTGCTCTGTTCCAAGTTTTTTGAGGAATCTCCATGTTGCTTTCCAGAGTTGTTGTACCAATTTGCAGTACCAGCAGCAATATATGAGTGAGCATTGTCCCCCACATTCTCATCAACATTATTACCTGTGTTCTTGATATTTGCCATTCTTTTTTTATAACCCATTTTTATTGTAAACAAATGGGATTCATCTTGTTTCTCTGTTTCTACATGAGTACAGGCATACCATTTTTATAATCATACATTAACCTAGGGTACTAGTTTTTGATTCATTCTTTTATTTTTTTCTCCCCCAACCCCTCTTATTCCTCTATAGAGTCCCTCCTTCCTCCATTCTTGCCCCCTTTCCACCCCCTATATGTGTCATCATCCGCTTATCATTGAGATAATTCATCCTTGGTTTTTTGAGATTGGTTTATCTCACTTAGCATGATATTCTCCAATTTCATCCATTTGCCTGAAAATACCACAATTTTATTATTCTTTATGACTGAGTAATATTCCATGGTGTATATATATATATATACCACAGTTTCTTTATCCATTCATCAATTGAGGGGTATCTAGGTTGATTCCAAAATCTGGCTATGGTGAAGTGAGCAGCTATGAACATTGTTGTGGTTGTATCCCTGTAGTATGCTGATTTAAAGTCCTTTGGGTATAGGCCGAGGAGTGGGATAGCTGGGTCAAGTGGTGGTTCCATCCCAAGTTTTCTAAGGAATCTCCACACTGCTTTCCAGAGTGGTTGCACTAATTTGCAACCCCACCAGCAATGTATGAGTGTGCCTTTTTCCCCACATCCTCTCCAACACCTATTGTTGCTTGTATTCTTCATAATCTCCATTCTAATTGGGGTTAGATGGAATCTTAGGGTAATTTTGATTTGCATTTCTCTTATTAATAAAGATGTTGAAAACTTTTTCATATTTTTGTTGATTGCTTGTAAATCTTCTGTGAAGTTTCTGTTCCTATCTTTAGCCCATTTGTTGATTGGGTTATTTGAATTCTTTGTGTAGAGCTTTTTGAGTTCTTTATATGTTCTGGAAATTAGTGCTCTATCTGAAGTATGGATGGCAAAGATTTTCTCCCACTCTGTAGGCTCACTGTTTGCATTGCTGATAGTTTCCTTTGTTTAGAGAAAGCTATTTAGTTTGAATTTGTTCCAATTATTGACTCTTGCTTTTATTTCTTGAGCTATGGGAGTTCTGTTTAGGAAGTCTGATACTAAGCCAACAAGTTAAAGATTTGGACCCACTTTTTCTTCTATAAGATGCAGGATCTCTGGTTTGATTTCAAGGTCCTTGAACCACTGTGAGTTGATTTTTGTGCAGTGTGAGAGATAGGGGTTTAGTTTCATTCTGTTGCATATGGATTTCCAGTTTCCCAGCCCCATTTGTTGAAAAGGATATCTTTTCTCCATTGCATATTTTTGGCACCATTGTCTAGTATGAAAAAATTGTATTTATTTGGGTTTGTGGTCATGTCCTCTATTCTGTACCATTGATCTACCTGTCTATTTTGGTGCCAATACCATACTGTTTTTGTTACTGTTGCTTTGTAGTACAGCTGAAGGTCTGGTATTGTGATACCCCCTACTCCACTCTTCCTGCTAATGATTGCTTTAGGTATTCTGAGTCTCTTATTCTTCCAGATGAATTTCATGATTGCTTGTTCTATTTCTGTAAAGTATGTCATTGGGATTTTAATTGGTATTGCATTGAATCAGTGTAGCAGTTTTGGTAGTATGGCCATTTTGACAAAATTAGTTCTGCCTATTCAAGAACATGGGAGATCTTTCCATCTTCTAAGATTTTCTTTAATTTCTTTCTTTAGTGTTCTGTAGTTCTTCTTGTAGTGGTCTTTCACCTCTTCTGTTAGATTGATTTCCATGTATTTTAATTTTTTGAAGCTATGGTGAATGGGGTAGTTTTCCTAAATTCTCTTTCTGAAGATTCATCACTTATGTATAAAAATACATTTGATTTATGAGCATTAATCTTATATCCTGCAACATTACTGAATTCACCTATGAGTTCTACAAGTTTTCTGGTGGAATTTTCTGTTTGCTCTAAATATATAATCATGCCATCAGCAAATAGGGATAGTATGAGTTCTTCTTTTCCTATTCATATCCCTTTAATTTCTTTGGCCTGTCTAATTGCTCTGACTAGAGTTTCAAGGATGATAATGAATAGAAGTGGTGAAAGAGGGCATCCCTGCCTTGTTCCAGTTTTTAGGGGTAATGCTTTCAGTTTTTCACCATTTAGAATGATATTGGCCATAGGTTTAGCATAGATGGCCTTTACACTTTTAAGGAATGTTCCCACTATCCCTATTTTTTCTAGCGTTTTGAGCATGAAGGGATGCTGTGTTTTACCAAATGCTTTTTCTGCATCTATTGAAATAATCATGTGTATCTTGACTTTAAGTCTATTGATATAGTGAATTATATTTATTGATTTCTGGATGTTGAACCAACCTTGCATCCCTGGGATAAAACCCACTTGATGGTGGTGCACTATCTTTTTAATATATTTTTGTAAGTGATTTGCTAAGATTTTGTTGAGAATTTTTGAATCAATGTTCATTAAGGATATTGGTCTGAAATTTTCTTTCCTCAATGTGTCTTTGTCTGCTTTAGGTATCAGGGTGATATTGGCTTCATAGAATGAGTTTGGGAGTGTCCGCTCCTCTTCTATTTCATAAAATACTTTGAGAAGTTTTGAAATGAACTCTTCTTTAAAGGTTTTGTAGATCTTGGCTGTGAGCCCATCTGGTCCCAGAATTTTATTTGTTGGAAGGCTTTTGATGACTTCTTCTATTTCATTGCTTGAAATTGATCTATTTAAATTGTGTATGTCCTCCTCATTCAGTTTAGGTAATTCATATGTCTCTAGATACCTATTGATGTCTTCAAGATTTTGTATTTTGTTGGAGTATAGATTTTCTAAATAGCTTCTAATTATGTTTCCTATTTCAATATTGTCTGATGGGCTATTTCCTTGTTCATTCAAAATTTTAGTAATTTAAATTTTCTTTCTCCTTCTCTTTGTTAGTGTGGCTAAGGTTTTAACAATTTTGTTTATTTTGTCAAAGAAATAACTATTTATTTTGTCAATTTTTTGTATTGTTTCTTTTGTTTCAATTTCATTGATTCAAGCTCTGATTTTAACTATTTCCTGTCTTCTACTACTTTTGGTGTTGCTCTGTTCTTCCTTTCCTAGGGCTTTGAGTGGTAGTGTTAGGTCGTTTATTTGTTGATTTTTTTTCTTCTTTTATTGAATGCACTCCATGAAATAAATTTTCCTCTAAGAACTACTTTCATAGTGTCCCAGAGATTTTGATATGCTGTTTCTTGTTCTCATTTACTATCGCGTCCCCTCTGCCCGCAGAGAGAGACACGACAAACGTCTGAAGCTTTGGAAGTATATTGCGTACAGTCTTCCTTTCTTTCCTTCTTATCTATCCCTTTCTCTCACTCTCTTTCCCTCTCCTGCACTTCACTCTTCTCCCGCTCGGCTCTCGCCTGCTCTGGCCGCTTCGTTTCTCCCGCTCAGCTCACGCCCGCTTACACGCCTCTATTCCCAGCTTCTACTCCTACTTTCAGTTTCTTCTCTCTTTTCTTTCTCTTGCTCTCTTTCCCTCTGCTTAACTCTCACCTGTGCCGGTCGTTCCGCTTCTCCACTTCTACCCCTACTCTCAGCCTCCTCTCTCAGCTTCTGCTCTCAGCTTCTGCTCTCAGCTTCTGCTCTCAGCTTCTGCTCTCAGCTTCTGCTCCTACTCCCAGCTTCTTCTTACTCCCAGCTTCTTCCCCCTCAGCTTCTGCTCCCAGCTTCTTCCCCCTCAGCTTCTGCTCCTACTCCCAGCTTCTTCTTACTCCCAGCTTCTTCCCCCTCAGCTTCTGCTCCTACTCCCAGCTTCTTCCCTCAGCTTCTTCCCTCAGCTTCTGCTCTCAGCTTCTGCTCCTACTCCCAGCTTCTTCTCTCAGCTTCTGCCCTCACTCCCAGCTTCTTCTGCTACTCCCCCGCCCATCAAGCTTATATACACCTCAACCAATCAGGGGAGAGCACACGAGGTAAATGAGCGGACAGCTGCAGGTATAGAATAGGTAAACGAGGGGGGCATGCTCTAATCACATCGTTAACTAGCCAATCATTGGAATTCGCTGGTTGTTTACTGTATAGCTGGCCGCTTTTGGCTCAGTGCTAGGCGCCATCTTGACCGTGCTCAAGGCTGGGGGACCCGGAAACCCCGACATATCCCCCTTCTTTATTATTAAACTAAGGCTCGGGACCGTGTCTGTCTTAGGCTGAGTGGTCAGCATATGTCCTTACCCGTCATCAGAGCCTGCAGAGCATGCTGCAGCTCCTGTCTTAGGTTGGTACACAGCCACCTCCTTCATTACCCATCTTTGACTACCGGTCCAGCATCAAGAGCCATACTAATGGGGGGCTGTCGGCCTTTATGGCGGTCATGGCCTGATGAAAGATAATTTGATCTCTCTATTGGCTAGCTCATAGATGCATGCCAAAACGAATGAAGAGAAGGAGGCCAAGGCAGAGGAGTACCACCATAGCTCCTAAGCCTGCCCGCTGTTTGATAAATCTATAAACAGAAGAAAAACCATATAGCCATATTAAATACAGAAACAATATACATCCCAGTAGAGTTACAATACGGGCAACACAAACAGCTCTCAGGGAATAAACGCATCCCAGTCCCAAAAGTTCTTGCAAGGTATTCACTTGTCCTTATAGTGAGTCCACTCTCTGATAGAGTCTCTATGGTCTGTAAGGCTGCAGCTGTATTTTCAGCCAAATGATCGTTGTTATGGTTGTGTCAATGCTGCTACTGCAAGGACTGTGATGGTAATGATCACGGCTGTTGCAATGTCAAAGCCTCTCCTGTTTCTTGATAATAGCACTGGCAATTCTATATCTGCAACAGAAACTTGGACTGGTAAGAAGATAGAAATGTGCAAATTGCACGGGTGGCAAAAGAACCATTCCAGCATTGTGAGAGATAGCACACAGTTAGTGAACAGTTAAGAGGTGTAACAGATTTTACTATAGTTATCTCTTGTCTTTTGTTAGGGCATTATCTCCTTGCTGCCGATTTTGTGCATCTATTGAAACGTATTGGCCTTCTCATCTCAACATTTCTATCGGGAAACCTTGCCACTATGTTTCTGCAAGCAGTTTCAACAGCTATTTCTTGCCACTGAGCTCTCCAATTAGACATTATCCTCCAGATAACACTGCTCTGCATAGCTGTCTCCAATAGTCTTAACTGCCTCTTTAAAGTTTTTCTAATGGTTGATGGTATCTCCATTTGCTCCTTAAATATGGGCAGGTTCTACAAATTTTGAAGCTCTTTTTATTAGGCTTAGGATTCTCCTACCTTTTCCCCTTGTTCTTAAGTTTTCACTACCACTTGGTTATTCCTTTTGGGGGTTCTTTGTGTTAGACTTAGTTCCCTTTTTTCCCTTGTTCTTAGATTTTTTGAGCAATTATTTTCTAGGTCACCACCACTCAATTTTTCCTCACTTTATTCTCTTTAAGAGTTCTTTTCTGTTGCTATTAGATCCTGTTCATGAAGATCCCCCTTGTGGCACACTGAGCAGCTTTTCTTCTATAAACCCTGGGCTTATTTCTACTAGGGTTTGAACATATGATCATACAGTGGTTTCCTTATTTTCTAGTCCTTCCTCAGTGTTTCTACTGTAGGGTATTCAAAAAGCCCTCATCCAAAAACCAAGGGGAAACCCTTTTCACAGTATCGAGAAATACTTTAGCTGTTTTTTCCTTTAATGGCGTCTCATGGTTTTTTAATAGCTCCCTGAGGGGTTGCTGCATTCTGAATAATGGCGTCTCATGGTTTTTTAATAGCTCCCTGAGGGGTTGCTGCATTCTGAATTTAGACGTTTCAGACCCCATTGTTACTAATTTGAATAGCTTTAGTTATGGCAGTTACAATAACAAACAGTGGACTAGCTGCCAGGAGCAACGAGATTACTGAAAGGAAAACTATCTATCAAGTGTGCCTTAGAATTTTTATAGCGGCTTTTCACGTACTACCTATACCCTAATTGGACCGCTTCAAGCGTGTTTCTACTTTCACTTTAATTGGACCGCGTTCCACATGTCAGGACCGCTGATGGCGTATCCCGATACCCTTTAACCCACGTTCCATGCATCAGGACCGCTGATGGTGTATCCCGATACCTTTTAACCCGCGTACCACGCGTCAGTACCGCTGATGGTGTATCCCGATACCTTTTAACCCGCGTACCACGCGTCAGTACCGCTGATGGCGTATCCCGATACCTTTTAACCCGCATTCCACGCGTCAGGACCGCTGATGGCGTATCCTGATACCTTTTAACCCGCATTCCACGTGTCAGGACCGCTGATGATGTATCCCGATACCTTTTAACTGGACCGCATTCCGCGTGTCCCCAGGACCGCTGATGGCGTATCCTGATACCCTTTAACTTTTTTATAACCGGTTTAACTTGTTAAAAATTTTTTTAAGATATCTTATTTTTCATCTTCCCGGGTTTCGGCACAGGTTATCGCGTCCCCTCTGCCCGCAGAGAGAGACACGACAAACGTCTGAAGCTTTGGAAGTATATTGCGTACAGTCTTCCTTTCTTTCCTTCTTATCTATCCCTTTCTCTCGCTCTCTTTCCCTCTCCTGCACTTCACTCTTCTCCCGCTCGGCTCTCGCCTGCTCTGGTCGCTTCGTTTCTCCCGCTCGGCTCACGCCCACTTGCACGCCTCTATTCCCAGCTTCTACTCCTACTTTCAGTTTCTTCTCTCTTTTCTTTCTCTTGCTCTCTTTCCCTCTGCTTAACTCTCGCCTGTGCCGGTCGTTCCGCTTCTCCACTTCTACCCCTACTCTCAGCCTCTTCTCTCAGCTTCTGCTCTCAGCTTCTGCTCTCAGCTTCTGCTCTCAGCTTCTGCCCTCAGCTTCTGCTCTCAGCTTCTGCTCCTACTCCCAGCTTCTTCTTACTCCCAGCTTCTTCCCCCTCAGCTTCTGCTCCCAGCTTCTTCCCCCTCAGCTTCTGCTCCTACTCCCAGCTTCTTCTTACTCCCAGCTTCTTCCCCCTCAGCTTCTGCTCCCAGCTTCTTCCCCCTCAGCTTCTGCTCCTACTCCCAGCTTCTTCCCTCAGCTTCTTCCCTCAGCTTCTGCTCTCAGCTTTCTGCTGCCTACTCCCAGCTTCTTCTCTCAGCTTCTGCCCTCACTCCCAGCTTCTTCTGCTACTCCCCCACCCATCAAGCTTATATACACCTCAACCAATCAGGGGAGAGCACACGAGGTAAACGCGCGGACAGCTGCAGGTATAGAATAGGTAAACGAGGGGGGCATGCTCTAATCACATCATTAACTATCCAATCATTGGAATTCACTGGTTGCTTACTGTATAGCTGGCCGCTTTTGGCTCAGTGCCAGGCGCCATCTTGACCATGCTCAAGGCTGGGGGTCCCGGAAACCCCGACAATTTACCTCTAAGAATTTTTTATTTTCCTTCCTGATATCTTCTACTTTCCATTCATCATACAATAGCATATTATTTAATCTCCAGGTGTTGGAGTTGTTTCTGTCTTTTACTCTGTCATTTATTTTTAATTTCAATCCATTATGATCTGATAGTATACAAAGTATTATCTCTATCTTCTTGTATTTGCTAACAGTAGCTTTGTGGCATAACATATGGTCTATTTTAGAGAAGGATTGATGTGCTTCTGAGAAGAAAGTGTATTCACTCTTTGTTGGATGGTATATTCTATAAATATCCATTAAGTCTAAATTATTGATTGTGTTTTTGAGATCTATGGTTTCTGTGTTCAATTTTTTTTTTGGAGGATCTGTCCAGTGCTGAGAGAGGTGTGTTAAAATTACCTAGTATTTTTGTGTTGTGGTCTATTTGATTTCTGGCATTGCGAAGGATTTGTTTGACATATATGGATGAGCCACTGTTTGGGGTATAGATATTTATGATTGTTATGTCTTGCTGATTTATGCTTCCCTTAAGCAGTATGAAATGTCCTTCTTTATCTCTTCTGACTAACTTTGGCTTAAAGTCTCCGTTATCTGAAATGAGGATGGATCCTCCGCCTTTTTTGCTTTGTCCATGTGCATGGTATGTTTTTCCCCATCCTTTCACCTTTAGTCTCTGAGTATCTATTTATATGAGATGAGTCTCTTGCAGGCATAAAATTGTTGGATCTTTCTTTTCAATCCACTCTGCCAGTCTATGTCTTTTGATTGATGAGTTCAGGCCATTAACATTCACGGTTATTATTGAGATATGATTTGTAATCCTGGTCATTTGGCTCATTTTTTTTGACATGACTTGATTTCTCCTTTGTTTGTTTGCTCCTTTATGGTAGTGCCTCCCTTTGCTGATGTACATCATTGTTTTTCATTTCTTCCTCATGGAATATTTTGCTGAGAATGTTCTGTAATGCTGGCTTTTCTTTTGTAAACTCTTTTAGCTTTTGTTTATCATTGGAAGAATTTTATTTTATCATCAAAACTGAAGGTAAGTTTTGCTGGGTATAAGATTCTTGGATGGCATCCGTTTTCATTCAGGGTTTGGAAAATGTTGTTCTAGGCCCTTCTAGGTCTTAGGGTCTGTATTGAATAATCTGCTGATATTCGCATTAGTTTCCCCCTGAATGTAATTTGATTCTTTTCTCTTTCAGCCTTTAAAATTCTGTCTGTATTTTGTATGTTAGGTAGTTTCATTATAATGTGCCTTAATGTGGGTCTATTGTAATTTTATGTATTTCGAGTCCTATAAGCCTCTTGTACTTGATTTTCCATTTCATTCTTCTCATTGAATAGATTTTTCATTCCTTCTATATGCCTTACTCAATCTTGATTATTCTTAAATTTGGCCTTTTCATTATATCCCATAGTTCTTTTAAATTGTGTTTATGATTTCTTACCATCTTCTTTGTTTGGTCAACTTTGTTTTCAAGATTAAATATTTGTCTTCAATATCTGAGGTTCTGTCTTCCAGGTGTTCTATCCTATTGGTTATGATTTCTATGGAGTTTTTAATTTGGTTTATTGTTTCCTTCATTTCAAGGTATTCTGTTGGTTTGTTTGTCAATATCTCTAACTCTTTATTGAAATGATATTTTGCTTCCTGAATCAATTGGTGCAATCATTCAATGCCTGCATTTGTCCTTTCATCTCATCCTTCAATGCCTGCATTTTCTCTTTCATCTCCTCATTTGCTTCCCTGATCATTTTGATTATGTACATTTTGAACTCCCTTTTTGATCATTCTTCTGCCATGCTATCATTGGATATTATTGCTATAATATATAGGTTTGTTTTGGACATTTTTGTCCCTTGTTTTCTCATATTGTTCAGGTATCTACCCCTTTACTTAGTGAAATTTTGGGGTATTGCAGATTTCCTCTATTGACTAATAATGTCTCTGTAGATTTCTAATAACTCACCTCTTAGCCTTTAGCTTGATGTCTTGGAGGAATTTGATAATGTAGTGCTCCACTAGGAAGCTGGCCTTCTTGGGGTGGTGCCCTTCAGGTTGGGTATATTCCCAGGTGGCTCTGAGTTGGTCCCAAGTCTCTCAATACCTCTTCTTTTTGGCTCCTGGGTCTTGTCAAAAGTCTTCTATCCTCCTGTAGGTGTCTCAGGAAGGGAGTTGCCCTTCCATTGATGATGGCCACACTCTCAGGAGTAATTCAAAATGCCTGCACCAGCCTGTAAAGAAGCCTCTGGCTAGTTCCATGATGGCAACAAACCTCAGCGTGGTGGTCAGGCGGGGTTGTTCAGTTGTGGTGTCTGTATTTGGCCTGGTGTTTGGGTGGGTTGACTACCTGCTGCCCCGCTCCGCAAAGCAGATGGGTTGAGTAACTGCCTGCTACCTTCATGATGCAATCAGCCTGACTTGCCTGTCAGCTTGCTCTGGGACTGGGACCAACCAGTGATGGCACCGACCTGGCTGCAGGGGTCAGGTGGTGTCCCTCAGTTATGAAGTCTGTCCTTGGCCTGCTGGCTGGGTGGGATAGCTTCCTGCCACCTACCTCCATGATACAGGCAGCCTGGCTCACCCCCCAGCTCTCTCTGTGACTGTGACCAACCAGTGATGGCATTGACCTAGGTCTGATATTTGCCATTCTGACTGGAGCGGGAGGTAATCACATTGTAGTTTTGATTTGTATTTCTTTAGAAGCTAGAGATATTGAACATTTTTTCATAAATTTGTTGACAATTTGTATCTTTTCTGTGAAGTGACTGCTAAATTCCTTTGCCCATTTAATGGTTGGGTTATTGTATATATGTATGTGTGTGTGTGTGTGTGTGTGTGTGTGAGTTTTTTGAGTTCTTTATATATATATATATCCTAGAATTTAATTCTCTCCTGAAGTGCAGATGGGAAAGACTTCTCCAATTCTGTAGGCATTCTAATCACATTCTTATTTTCTTTTCTGTGAGGAATATTTGTTTGATGTCATGCTTTTATTGATTCTTAATTTTACCTATTGTACTTTAGAAATCTTGTTGAGGATATCAGTTTCTATGCTAAAATGGTGAACATTTTGTCCTCTATTTTTTTCTATGAGGTAAACAATCTCCTCTAATGTCTTGGTCCTTGACCTAAAGTGAGTTGAGTTTTGTGCAGGCTGAAGGACAGGGGATAAATTTTATTCTACATCTGTTTCCAGTTTACCCAGCACCGTGTGCTGAAGAGTCATGTGTTTGTGGCACCTTTTTCTAGAATAAGTTAACTGCACATATGTAGGTTTGTTTCTGTGTTTTCTGTCCTGTTTGTCTTCATGTCTGTTCTGGTGCCAATAACTTGGTGTTTTTGTTACTATAGCTCTGTAGTATAACTTAAGACATAATATGTGTTGCCTCCTGCTTCACTTTTGTAATAAGGATTGCTTTAGTTTTTCAGTCCCTTTGTTTTTCCAAATAAATTTCATGATCAACTTTTCTATTTCTATGAAAAAATCATTGAAATTTTTATAGGAATTGAGTTAAATTTCTATGCTCTCAATAGTATGGCCATATTAATTCTGCCTATCCAAGTACATGGGAGATTTTTCAATCTTCTAAGGTCTTCTTCAATTACTCTTTTTTTTTTTTTTTTGCAGTGCTGGGGATCGAACCCAGGGCCTTGTGCCTGCAAGGCAAGCACTCTACTGACTGAGCTATCTCCCCAACCCTCAATTACTCCTTTTGATGTTCTGTAATTTTCATTGTAGAGGTCATTCACCCCTTTTTTTAGATTGAAACCTGAGCATTTTTTGAGCCTTTTTAAAATTGGAGAGTTTCCTAATTTCATTTCAGCTGATTCATCAGTGATATATAGGAACACAATTGGTTTATGAGTATTAATTTTATATCCTATTAATTTGCATATTCTGTTAATGAATTCTAGAAGCCTTCTGGTGGAATTTTTGGGTCTTCTAAATATAGAATCATATCATTGGCAAATAGAGATAATTTAAGACTTCTTTTCTTATTCATATCACTATAATTTCTTTCTTTTATTTAATTGTTCCAGTGAGGTTTGTAAGTACTAAGTTGCATACAAGTGGTAAAAAAGGGCATCCCTCTCTTGTTCCAGTTTCTAGCAGGAAAAATTTTATATTTTATCCATTTAGAATGGCAGTGGTCTTGGGTTTAGCATATATAGCATTTACAATATTGAGGAATGTTCTGACTACCCCTAATTTATTTAGGGTATAGAGCATGAATGGATGCTGTATTTTGTCAAATGCTTTTTCTTTGTCTATTTTGATAATAATGTGATTATTGTGTTTAATCTATTTATGTGATGAATTATTTTATTAATTTATGTATTTTGGACCATCCTTTCATTCCTGGCATGAAACTCACTTGATCATGGTACTCTATCCTTTTTAATATGGTTTTGTATGGAATTTGCCAGTATTTTCTTTAGAATTTTTGCATCTATATTCATCAGGGATGTTAGTCTGAAGTTTTCTTTCCTTGATGAATCTTTGTCTGGTTTTGGTATCAGGGTGAAACTAGGAACATAGAATGAGTTTTAAAGTGTTCCCCCTTTTCTATTTCATGGAATATTTTGAGAAATATTGGGGTAAATTCTTCTTTGAAGGTCTGGATGGACTTGGCTGAGAATCTATTTCATCCTTTTTTTTGTGGTAGGCTTTTGATGACATCTTCTGTTTCATTGCTTAAAATTGGTGTGTTTTAATTTTCTGTGTCCTTCTTCCTTAATTTGTTTAGGTCATATTTCTCTACAAATATGTTGATCTCTTTGTGATTTTGTGTTTTATTAAATTATAGATTTTCTCAATAGTTTCTATCATCTGCATTTTAGTAGTGTCTGTGGTGATATTTTATTATCATCATAAATTTTATTAATTTGAGTTTTCTCTCTCTTTTCTTCATTAACTTGGCTAGGTGTTTATTAATTTTATTAATTTTTCAAAGAAACAACTTTTTGTTTCATTGACTTTTTGAATTTTTTGTTTCAATTTAATTGATTTTGGTATTGATTTTGATTATTTTGTCTTCTATTGTTTTGGTATAGGTTTATTCCTTTCTTAGGCTTTGAGATTTAATTTTAGGTTATTTAGTTGGAATTTTCTATTCTTTTATCAAATGAACTCAATGCAGTAAATTGTCCTCTTCGAAGTTTCTCCATAGTGTCCCAGTAATTGTGGTATGCTCTGTCACTATTCTCATTTACCTCTATGTATTTTTTAAATTTTATCCCTGATTTCTTCAGCTATCCAATAGCTATTTAGTGGTATTGTCGGTGTACCGCGGACCCCCAGCCCTGCGATGCGGCCAAGATGGCGCCTGGCAAGGTGCCAAGGAAGTGCTGAGAGCAAAACCAGGTACCTCCAGCAGAGTAATTCTCTGTGCAACAAGTGGCGTTATTTGAGGAAGTTAATGTGATTGGCCATGGGTCCTCGTGGACACTGCATGCTTGCTATATGCACACTATTATGCTCCATTACTGTCCATGCTTTCTCCTCGTGATCTATAAGCTGATTGGTTGTTGTATGTAATGTAAGGCGCTTGTAAGAGCGGCCGCCGCGCGGCCAGCCAGAAATAGCAGATAGCAGAAAATAAAGAACTTACTCCGATCCGGTTTTGTGTCTCTCTGCGGGCAGGGAGTGCGATAAATGGTGCCGAAACAAGACCGGGAATGAGAAAAGATATAAGGGTAAGTTCACATAAGTTCTCAAATCAAGACAAAATTAGTCCGAGAGTACAAAGGTGAGACGTCTCGACGATTGCGGAGCCGCGACAATTCATAAGACGATCGCGGAGCCGCGACAATTCATAACAAAAGGATCCCCATAGGAGGGACGAGTGAAGTGGCCAGGTACAGATTTATACAGTGGTACCAAACTGTGTATGTGTGTGCGTGCGTGAGCGTGTGTGTGCGTGCGCGCGCTTGTCTTTTTGTTTGTGTGTTTAAACTAGCTCGTAGTGCTGTAAGATTTAATCATGGGAATGGAACTGTCTAAGATTAGAATGCAACAGCCTCTTAGAGAACTATTAAAAAATCATGGAACACCATTGAGGGCAAACACGGCCTTGAAGTTTCTTGATACTGTAGAGAAAGTCTCTCCGTGGTTTTTAGACGAAGGGTTACTAAATCTTCCTCAGTGGGAACAGCTAGGAGAGGATTTGCGCGAAGCGGAGAGACGAGAGCCATTGCCAATGGGAACACTGCCCATATGGTTGCTTATTAAATCTTGTTTGATGCAGCAAGGTAAATCAAAAAACCCTTTTAGGGATTTAAAGGGGCCTTTAGAAGAAGGAAGTCAGATCTTAGAAGAAATTAAATAGGAACGATCATGTTCTCAGAATTCAGAAAGAGAAAATTATACGGAAAGAGAAAGTTCCGAAGAGGAACTTACTGGGGAAGAACTTGAAGAAGCTATGGGAAAGTTAAGCGTGCAACCTGAGCACCCTCTAGCGCCTAGACAGCTTAGTACACCTGTTGCCCCCAGTGCACCACCTATGGAGTTTAAGAAAAAGGAAAACCACAGCAGACATAGAGGGTGGGCCTCCTTACAGAATGCTACATATCCAGTATTTGAGGATGCCCAAAATCAAAGGTTTCATCAGCTGTTAGATTTTAAAATGGTTAAACAGCTAAAAGAAGCAGTGAGCACTTATGGGCCTCAATCGGCTTTTACAGTCTCACTGGTAGAGACCATGATGTCCTTAAATATGCTACCTTTGGATTGGACTAATCTAGCTAGAGCAACCTTGTCAGGGGGACAGTATCTTATGTGGAAAACAGCTTGGCAGGAAATTTCAATGGATACTGCAAGGCGCAATGCAACTTCAGGGAATCCGCAGGTGGACAGAGACATGTTGATGGGTGGACTATAAGACCTCTTAAGGTAGAAGAACTTCTGCCTAGAAGCAATCCTACTGAATTTGCTGGAATATTTCCCTCCCAATCTGTGTCTATCATTTGTACACCCATATCAGGGGTTAATACGAGTCTGGAGGTGGCACAGATGTCCAATCCTGCACTTCCTGAGGTGGCTCTTCTTTCCTGAGCTTCATTCCCTTTTCGGTTGGAGGATACCACTGTCGTGGCACTTGTTGAATCACCCCGTATATTTGTTGTGGGCCCCGGGGCGGGCCCCTCACCCCGTTTTTTTGTAGCTTGGGGTTAGTTGGTAAAGGATTCCCTTCTTTGCCCCTAACGGAATAACATTCACTAAGCCAATGATTTCCTCTTTTACACCGAGGACATAACTTGGGCCCCTTTCCTTGGCCATTGTTCCTGGAAGGGCAACATGCTCTCAAATGTCCCATTTGTCCACATATGAAGCAGGAACCAGGAGGTTCCCCCTTTTTTACCCCCTCCTCTTTGTGCTAATGCTGTGGCAAGAACAGAGGTTTGTCTGTCAAGTGCTGCAATAAATGCAGCACTATTTCCAGAGGCCTCATTAATGTCTTTGCAGACTCTTAAATAAGTAGACAAGTCTTTATTTCTCCATGGCCTGATGGCATCTTTGCACCATTTATTGGCTTGTTCATAGGCTAACTGTTTTATTAATGGCATTGCTTGATCAGCATCTCCAAAAATTCTGGCTTCTGTCTCCCTGCTGGGTGTGGGTTTGGTGGGGCTGTATCCCTTACTAGGTACAATGTGAAGTCATTTAGAGGGAATCTGCTGTCAACTTCTCAGGAAGCCCTGTCTCCTGGGAGATGGGCTCAGAGGCCACCTGTACACAAGTGAGCTCATCCTTCCCCACCACCAAGCTGGGCCTAGTGGCTGAAGTCTGGAACCAAAACATCAGCACCTGGCATTCATAGGCCTTGTGCCAGGGAAGGCTTTTTACTCCCAACATCCATGGGAACACTCAGCTCACGTGCTTATACATCCAGTGATCCACTGGTTGGTCCTCATGACCAGAGAATACCATAATTCTTGAGGAGAAGTGTAATGCATATTGGCCAAAGGCTGAACTAGACATTGATTTCTCTTTGGGCAGTGAAGGTTTGGAAATCCCTTTAACCCAAGAACTTTCCAATTCTGCAAATATAATAAAAACTCAAATGAGATTTTTAATTTATCACAAGTGTTATATGTAAGAAATGTCCTCATTGGGGTAGATTTGTCTATATAAACCAATGGGGTAAGACTTGTTGAAAACCCTTTGGTGTAGATGCATCAAAATATACTTATCAGGGTAGATTAGTCCATATCAACTCATTGAGATAGATTGTCCAATATTGACTCTTCTCATTAGATTCATCAATATTGACCCATCTGTGTAGATTCATCAAAATGGACTCAAGAGTCTTTTGATTTTATGATGTATGTTCATTGATACAGAATTTATGGAGTAGAGCCATCAGTATTGAATCACCTATGTAGATTCATTGGTGTAGATTCATCAGTTTTGATACATCACTGTAGACTCATAAAATCTGACTCAAAGTTTAGATTTGCCAATATTTATTCATCAGTGTAGATTCATCTATATTGACTCTTCAGGGTAGATTTGTCAATATTGACTCTTTGAGATAGATGCCTCAACATTGATCCATCAGGGTAGATTCATTGATATTGACTGGACTGGATAGATTTGTTGATATCAACTCATCGGTGTAGATATGTTGATATTGATATGTCAACATAGACTGGTGTAGATTTATAGACATTGACTCATCGATATCAATGCATCAACAATGATTCATTGATGTAGATTTGCTGATATCAAACTATCAATGTAGATTTGTCAATATTGACCCATTGGGGTAGATTCATCAATACTGACTTGATGATAAGATTTGTTGATATCAAATTGATTGTGTTGACCCATTAATATTGATTCCTCAGATAGTTTTGTTGATATTGACTCATCAGTGTAAATTCATCAATAGCAATCACCCAGAATATATTTATAGATATCAAATCAATGATAGATTCAATGATATCAACCCATCAGTATAGATTAGTTGATATTGACTTGAACATATGGATTCATCAGTGTAGATGCTACAGTGTAGATCAGTTGATATAGATTCAATGGGGCATATTCATAAATATCAACTCAACAGAGTAGATTTGTCAATATCAACTTGTCAGTGTAGATTTGCTAATATCAAACAGGGGTAGATTCACACTGACATTATCGTGTCAGTGTGTGTTTGTTGATATCAACTCAATGGGGTAGATTTGATGATATCTACTCATTGGTGTTGATTTGCTGATATCTGCTCATCATTGTAAATTAATCAATATCAATCCTTAGGGGTAGATTGGTCAATATTAATCAGTCATGGTGGATTTGTTGATGTTTATATATCAAGGCTGTTTTGTCAATTCAGATTTCTTGATATTAAACTGAAAATGTAGATTTTTTTAATATCAACTCTTCTGGGCTTTTGTCTCCATAGGAGTGTTCTCTATTGTGTAGTTAGGGTCCCTTAGACATGAATAATGAAATCTATCTGTTATGACTAGGTAGAACACAATTAGATGTAATGGGAGTATTCACTGAGCATAATAGGGGGAATACCTTTATTGTTTAGGAAGGCCACTCAACAATGCATCCAGAGTCTTCTCTGAGGTGTGTCAGGCCAACCCTCAGTGGTGTGTACAGAGGGCATTTTAGCTAGTAGTAAGTTGTATCTGAGTTGTGTAGTAGGGTGTGTTGTTTGTAGTATGGGAATTCTGAATTTTGAATTAACATCTCACTGAAATTTACAGGGTGTACTCTCTGGGGTGTATAGAAAAGGCTAAGTGTTGCTCAATAAAGTGTGGAAGCAGTGTCCCTATGGGCTATATGAATGGGTGTTGGGGGCTCTGCTCACATCAGAGTAAGGAAGTTAATTAACATTAGCACACTCATGTGATTTATCACTGGTTGTATTCAGTTAAGTCCACACTCACAATGCATGCATATGTGTTCCCCAGCATGCCTGTTCAGCCCTGCTTGTTTTAACCCTTGCCATGGTAGGGCAGCTGGCTTCTTGCCTGATCGCAACTGGTGTGGCCCTGACCCCTGCCTCCTGGAGGGAATATAAGCGGGCAGTGGGCAGGGGCACGAGAGTAAGAGCAGCAGCTTGCAGAAAGAAGCAGAGTAGAAGTCACTAGCAGAAAGAAAGAAGAAAAGGCAGCAAGAAGATAGAATCAGCTTGCAGAGAGAAGCAGCAGGCAGCGGGGGAAGGCAGATCACAGAGCGGAGAATTGAGAACACACCTCTAGATCACAGATAGGTAGATCACAGTACGCGGGGCGCATCACTAAGAAGCACCTCAGATATACACACCCTTAGTTCACAGGATGCAGGATGCACCTTTAAGAAGAAGCAGCAGAACTAAGAAGAAATAGATCTCTGATAAGCGTAGAAGCCTCTCTTTCTCTAAAACGTTCTCTCTAAGCAAAGTTTCTCTTACTGATAAGCAAAGTTTCTCTTCCTCTAAGCAATTCTCTTCCTCTAAACAAAGTTTCTCTCCCTCTAAGCAAAGTCTCTCTTCCTGATGAGCAAAGTTCCTCTTCCTCTAAGCAAAGCCTATCTTTCTCTCAAAGTCTCTCTTCCTCTATAAATTAGTGAATATAGGAAAAATAGTTTATTTCCAGGCCCCTCTGATAAATTCCTGTGCAATTGTTGCCGTGGGCAGCGACAAATGGGAATTTGAGGTGTGTCAAAAAAAACTCTTGGTATTATTACGGAATCATTATTTAGACATGTAGGGAAGTGAGTTTGAGGTGTGAAGGAAAAATTCTCTGAGGTGTTAAGTGGGTTCTCATTCTTATGTGGGGTGGGCTCTCTGACATGTAGGGATGGACCTCTGAAGGGTGTAGGAGGCCTTTATGAGGTTTGTAGGAAGGCTTATTGATGAGAGTGTAAATGTTCACTCAAGTGAATAAAAGGGCTATTTGCAGTGAATAGGAAAGGTCTCTGTTGTGAGTCAAAAGTTTTCTCTGAGGTGTGCATTGCAGGCTCTCTGAGGTGAATAGAAAGGCTCTCTAAGGTGTTTAGAGAAGACATGCTAAGAAGTATAGTCACTAGGGCTTGTGAAGTACTAGTTTGCACTCAAATATGTAGTTATGTCTCCCTGAGGTGTCGAGGGAATGCTATAAGGTGGCGCTCTTTTCAAGGATAGTATCCCAATTTGATCAACATCAAATTCAATGAGTCACAAATATGGGACACAAATATAAAAACATACAGAGAAAAACTTCTGAGGTTCTGGTGCTATCTAAATGGAAATCTGAGTGGAGGGCTAGACGCTACTCACTTCCAAAGGCCTGTCCTATTTCACGTGTGGTCTTCTTGGGGAATATCACCAGAGTTGTTGGTCCCAACATTGATACCTTGCTTCCAATCTTGGGAAAGGACCCTACTAGGGACTTTCCTGGGAAATAACCATGCAAAGATGAGTAGATGAGTAGAAAACAAGAACTCATGACTCTGGACGTGCTGTCCCAACACAAGCAAGCAGAATGGGAGTTCATCTGGAATGTGGGTGCCTAGCTACTAAGGTTCCAAGTTCTGTGTGTTCTACTGCCAAGGAAGTGAGGTCCCTTCCTTGGGGTCTCCATAGTCAAAGGTCGTTCTCACACAAGATGGTTGGTTTTTTTTTTTTTTTTTTCTGTACTGGGCATCGAACCCAGGGCCTTGTGCTTGCAAGGCAACCAGTCTACTGACTGAGCTATCTCCCCAGCCCTACAAGATGGTTCTAAAGGCCCACTGATATACAGGTTTCTCCCATCTTCCCTTGACATATACACAAGAGGACATGATTACACCAATAAGCTCTGGTTCTGGTTCCCAGACTGTTCCAGGTGTAGCCAACTGAACTGGTTTAGATAGACGCTTTGAATCAGACCCATTTCCTCATTCTGGTCTTGTGGGGTTGTCCTGAATAAGTCATTATGCCTTAAAAGGCCTAAATAGTTTTGCTATTTATTCCCCTGGATTATTCTAGTATATGCTTTTGAAGTTGTCTTCAGGTGTATAAGGCCATTCATATACATACATCTTGGGAACACTAATGTTTGAGTCATATGTCTGTAATGCACCAGCATAACAGAAAACACAACACAGAAAGGAGAGAGACAATGGATAACATACAACTCTAACATTATGTGAGTCCAACAGTGAAAGAGGGGAAATAAACTTCTACCTTGTCCATGTTTCCACTCTGCCCCACTGGAAGTTTGTCATGATGAATTTTCAGAGATAGACTTCCTGCACCATAGACCTTCCAATCCTTCCTGTGCAATGTAGAATTTTTTCAATATTTTTTTCTCATTGTATGATGTGGATACACTACAAGGATCACTGCCACCAGAGAATTCTAATGTCCAAAACCTATAGCTTCCCCATTTAGTTGAATCCGCATCAATATGTGGATTCAAAGAAAAATAAATCAGCAAGATTC
This sequence comes from Sciurus carolinensis, assembly GCF_902686445.1. Classification (NCBI taxonomy): domain Eukaryota; kingdom Metazoa; phylum Chordata; class Mammalia; order Rodentia; family Sciuridae; genus Sciurus; species Sciurus carolinensis. Next base: position 2,550,106 of record NW_025920107.1, on the reverse strand, counting down.
ATGGTATTTCATTTCCAAGCTGTTGTCATTAGAAATCTCACTTCTTTGTCTCCATAGTCCAATAGCAGTGGCACTGGTATAATTCCAGAAGTTTTTTTTGGAAAAGTTTGTGTGGCAGCAGGCAAAGGTCTAGGGACCCCATTAAATAGCAAGGAACTGGAATTACTTTTTCCATTTCTAAATGACTCACATAGATGAAAATATTTTGTTTATAAAATTCATGAATTCAATTTTTATCAAGAAGAAATGATGGTGTGAAATTGCCAAACCATTGTTTAATACCATGGTTTTAACCATGTCAGTAAAATTCTCTTTCTCTACTTCTTTAGGGAACATCTGTGTTGCTTCTTTCAATATCATAGCAGGTCACTTTTTTGTGTCTGTTGTTCAAGACAGTTTCTGTCTATTCTTCTAACTAAAATTTGGAAAGAAGACCCCAGTAGAAGAACAAATATTGCCATCTCAGCAGGCAATATTTATTCAATAGCTAAGGTTACTGGAGCAGAGAGAAGGACTGACAATTCAGTTTTGAAAACTGGAAAGGAACTAGGTAACCACTCACTTCAGGGAATATTCATTAATCTAATGCAAGTTCACTGAGTGCCCTGTGCCCACTTTTGAATGAACACAAGAAGCTGATCTCCTTGTCTTCTATTAAGAAGCATCAAAAATTAGTAAAGCATCTCAAAGGCTTAGAACTATCATGCTTATGCACACAGAACAAATTGACTTCTCATTACCTTTCTGCAAAGGTGAGAGTCTGATGATAGATCATTGACTTGCAAAGACTTGAATATCAATACTCACATGTGCAATCCCCCCTGTGGGAGGGCTCCCAGGATAGGGCATTTCTGAATGCTTCTGTGTTCCTTGAAATTTACTGGGGAACAACAAATGGAAATGATCACCACAATGAAGATCTGCAACTCTGAATGGTGCTGAGTTTGGTAAGCCTGAGACATCAGTGAATTTGAAAAAAGGAGATATGTCCTGTTTTTTGAGCTGATAAAAATATAAGTCATGGAAAATACACACCTCTTATCTCTTGCTCCTTTAGGTATTCATCTTATAACATTATAGCATTATGTGATAACATTTCTTATCCACTAAGCTTCTTCAAAAAGGACAAAGCACCCTATATGAGCTTTGGCAGGTCTGATAGGACCATAAAGTGAGTAGAACTTTAGTCAGTTTCCAAGTCACTGTAAAATGCCTTTAAGCTAACAATGTCAGCTAGCGATAATTTCTGTTCATTTGCCACTCTTGGAAAATGCCTAAACATTGATTTGCTGGGATCTTTGCTTAATTCTCCAAAACACGAGAAAAAGGAAATCACAGAAAAGGGGGGATAAATCCTGGGTTTCAGAGGGGTTTGATTCCACTGGAAACAGAATCACTGTCTTAACAAAGAAGTTCCACGAACAAGTATATCAATAAAGCTTACCTGAGTGTTAGTCCCTTGCCTCTAATGCATCTTTCCACCAATATCTTCAACATGGTTGTGTACCCAATTGTTCCAGTCCTGACTTTCACACTGTGATGCACAGCATCACCACATCCAAACACTGAGCCACCAAGTTCTGAAGGCTGAACTATTTCCTTTCTAAGAAGAGCATCCAAGACAAAGGTGTATTGTGCCAAAGTCTCATTAGAAAAATCACTAGAACATGCATTCTTTTAAAATCATGATTTTTCTGACAGCTAGACCAATGTAGACAAAACAAAAATTTTAAAGTGATATTTTATGACCACAGCTTCTGTACTGAAACCCAAATTAGGAAAATTCAGTGATTAAAGACACAGTGTGAAGCCCAGAACAATTAATGTCAGTGTGAAATTGAGGCATCCTGGAAACATAGCCCGCAGGCTTTGCCTTCTGGTCTTTGTAAGCAAGGAGCAGCAAGGCAGTGCAGGCTACATATGTCCCTCCTCATGTCTCATTTGTGCAGCTGTGTACTCAGGGTACAGTGATCCTGACAATGAGACTGAAAATTAGGGGCCACCTGGTTTTTCTCAGGTGCAAGATTGCAAATCAGATCTGAAGGTCAAATCCCAGGTGGCATGGAATGCTGTGTATGACTCAGGGATGTTTCATTGCAGCTGCATTATTGGTGACATGTTTCTGCCAGAGAAGTGGGACAAAGATGACGTGTTTTATGTGACTTGATCAGCTGCCTTCTGAACACATTCAGTTTTGGGCATGGATTGTTTGTAATGGAGCCTGTTGAAAACCTGTATCCTGGTTCCAGTTAGTGCTATGTCTTATGTCTCTGCTTGTTGCCAGTGAAGGTCACAAAGAGCAGCCCTAGTCATGAGAATTCTAATAGTATGGATTCTATAATGGAACTACAGTTCACAGGACAACCATTATATCACTTTTGGATGATTTAGTATTGGCATTACTATTAATAACTAAGGACAGATATTGCATTATCTTGAGGTGTTTTATGATATTATTTTTGCATAATAGACCACATAACAGCTGTTATGTTTGTGATGGATATTATTGCACACCTCTTCTATCAATATCCAAGGTCTATAGAAGCTATTATGTTAATATTAAATGCTATATTATGGATAATGTAGTAGTATTGAAACCTCAGAGTCATTATTATATTAGTTGTATGTACTTCCTATAGTATGACTATTACATCAATTTTAAAAGGCAGCTATCATATCAGTTTGATATGTGATAGTAAGCATATCATATTAGTATTAAAAGCCACAAATAAACCTTTAGGTCATTTTCAGAAGCTCAAGTATGCATATCATCTTAGGACTAAAATCAACATAATAGGTAACACAATAATTTTAATGATAATTCATAAAAATTATTTAATGCCAAAAATGCAGATAATTTATTAGCATAAGGTTGTATAATATAAATATGATAATGTTAAATGCTACAGAATACCTGTTTACTTTTAGATGTTATATCAAGGATACTAAATGAATATTTAATTACATAAGTAAGTTATTATATTGGTTTCAGGGTTTATGGAAAAGATGGCATATTGAAATATTAAAGGCTACAGAATATATATTTCATTGGGGTTTTAGGCAATAATATGGAGGCCATATTAGTATTGCAAGGTAGAGGGAAACTAGTATATTCATTTTAGATTCTAGACTATGAATAACACATTAGATTTAGAGGCCACAACACAGCTTCTTATATTCATATTTGATATTGTTTGGATATTATATTAGTATTTGAGTACTCTGAATGACTGTGATATCCATTTCTGATGTTGTAATATCAGACAAATTATATTAATATTAAAGAACAGAACAGCTCTTGTATAGTTTTCCATGTTATTTTATGCATATACTGTTAAAAAAATGGACATGGAATGGTCATAATAGGAATATTGTATTATTATTGAAGTCTACAGGGGAACTATTATATGCATTTTAGATGGTCAATATAGATATTATCATCATCTTTAGGGTCCCACAGAATCTACTATATTAATTTTTTAAAGAATAGTAAGAACATTTCTTTAGCATTAAAACCACATGGCAGCTATTAGTTTTAGATGTTACAATAAATTTATCACCATCTTATTGGGGTAACAAGCCAGGCAGCTATTCTCTTAGTTTAGATTTTATAGAATGGAAATCATGTTAGTATTAACATCCAGAGGATAGTGACTACAGCAGTTTTAATGCTATAGTATGAATATAATATCAGTATAGAAAGAACAGGGGAGAGTTTAAAAAATAACAAAATTCTTTTAAAATTTTATTTTATTTATTTATGTGTTGCTCAGGATTGAACCCAGTGCCTCACTTGTGCTAGGAAAGTGCTCTAACAGTAAGCCACAAACCCAGAACCAAAGGACAGTTTTTATATGAGTTTAAGAGGACACAAATTCCATATTACATAATTTGAAAGGACTCTGAGAAACTATTAATTTTGGATGTAAAATGATTGATAATATTAAAGCCAAAGGATAACTACTGTATTAGTAATAAATTCTAATATATTAATATTATGTTAATACTAAAGGACACAATGCATACTAAGGATATTATGTGAGTGTCAGCAGTCACATTAAAATTAGTATTTTCAGTCATAGTGAGTGTATTATGTGAATGTCATAGTCCATAGTGAGGATACTATGTTAATGTGAGAGGTCAAGTGTAAATCTTATGATTGTGTCAGAGATCAGAGTGAGGGTATTTATGTGAGTTTCTTGTGTCAGAGTTATGATATTATGTGCATGTAAGTGGTCAAATGAGGTAGGTATTAGATTTTGCTTTGGTGAATATTCATGTGTGGAAAAGTATGATACTCACAATGATCTCAGTCACATAAAATGTGCTGTTGTGTATGTATACTCATGACCTGTAAGGCATGCCCAAGTAAGCTGATTGCAAATTAATAACTTTTTTTTTGCTTTCATTTTTATTTTTTCTGTAATTTACATTTTAACCTTTAAAAAATAAATGGTATTTTTAAAAAGTGGTGAAGTGAGGAGTGTATGTGAATGTGAGAATTCACAGGGGAAATACTTTTTGAGCATTTTAGGTTGCAGTGAAGTTTTTATTTGAGTGTTAGAGGTCAAGGGAGAATATTATGCAAAGGGACCAGAATGAGGATAAGTAAGTGTCATAGACCTCATAAGGATATTCTGTGTCAGTGGCTATAATGAGGTAATAACCAGGGTGTCAGAGGCATCATGAAGGTATTATATGAATTTTGGTAGGCAGATTAAAGTTATAATGTGAATGTGAGCTGCCAGAGTGATGATATTATATGTTTGAAGGCAGCATGATGGTACTATCTGGATTTCAGTGACTACAGTGAGGACAGTTTGTCAAGGTTAGTGGTCAGAGTGAGAATACTATGTGAGAACATGAGGTCATAGTAAGAATATTATAAAAATATCAGAGACCAGATAAGGAATTTATTTAAGTTTCAGATGTTATAGTGAGGGTGTAATGTCAGCTCAAGAGGCCACATGAAGGATATTTTATATGTTTTAGAGACCAGAGGATAAGTATTACATAAGAGTCATAGGTTACAGTATGGACATTATGTGCATGTAATTATTCATAGTGAGGATATTATGTGAATGTCAGGTCGAAAATGAGGCTATTATGTGACTGTGAGACTTCACATGTTATTATGTGAGTTTCAGAGGTCACAGTGATGATATTATGTGAAAGTCATAGGTCACATTGAGGTTTATATGTGAGTGTCAGAGGCCACAATTGGGGTTTAATGTATCAAGGTAACAGTGAAGGAATTTTTTGAGTCAGACCAAGAGAAGATATTATGTGATTATCATGGCAACAGTGAGTAAATTATATGGGTGTCAGAGGACACACAATATTATGTGAGAGTCAAAAACCATAGTGAGGATATTGTGTGTCAGAAGGCACAGTGAGGATTTTATATAAATATCTGAGGACACACTGATGATATTATATCTGTCAGAGGCCAGACTGTGTTCACTGAATATCAGAGGCCTCAGGGAATATACTCAATGAGTGACAGTGGTCACAGTGGTCACATTGAGAATGTTATGTGTCAGTGGTAAGAATGATGATATTATTTGAGTGTCAGAGGCTACAGTGAGGGAATTATGTGAGTCTTATAGACCACAGTAGTTTATTATATTAATATCAGAGACCTCATTGAGGATATTATGTAAATGGCAGAGACCACTGTAATGATATTTTGTAAACTTCAGAGGCCAGAGTGAGGATACTAAGTGTATGTCAGAGGTTTAATTGTGTATATTATGGAAGTGTCAGAGGCCAAAGTGATGGTATTATATGAGTGTCAGAAACAAATGATATTATGTGAGTGGCGACAGTCCCAGAAATGATACTGTATGAGTGTCAAAGGCTAAAGTTCAGATACAATGTCAATCACAGGGACAACACTGTGGAAATTATGTGGGTGTCAGTGACCACAGTGAGGATATTTAGTCACATCAGGGGCCAGCTTGAGGATATTATGAGTGTCATAAGTCACAGTGACAGTCTTGGACCACAGTGAGTGTATTATGTGAGCATCATAGGTGACAATTATATTATGTGAGTGCATAAGGCCACATTGAAGGTATCTGGTGAGTATTAGAGGCCACATTGTGGGTATAATGTGAATGTCAAGGTAATAGTGATGGCATTTTTTAAGTGTCAGATGCTAAGTGAGGATATTATGTGAATATCAGGGGCAATAGTGAGTATATTAAGTAAGTGACAGAGGTCACAATTAGAATAATATGTGAGTGTCAGAGGCCAATTGAATATATTATATGAATATCAGAGACCAAATGTGGAAATTATACGAGTGTCAGAAGCTACATTGCAAGCATGATGTTAGTGTCTCAGGTCACAAAAATGTACTGTGTGCATGACAAGTCACATTGAATGTAATATGTGAGTATAGGATGCCAATCTGTGGGTATTATGTGAGTATCACAGGCTAGAATAAGGATACTATGTCAGTATCAGCGACCAAAATGATGAGATTTTGAGTGCAAGAATTCACAGAGAGGATATATCAGTTTCAGACATCACAATGAGGTTATTATATAATGTCAAAGGTCAAAGTGAAGATATTTTATGTGTGTCAGAGGACCAGAGATAATATTTATGTGACTTTCAGAGGACAGAGTGTGATATTATGTGAGTGACAGAGACCACGGTGGTAGTAGTCTGTGTCTGAGGTCAAAATGTGTGTATTATGTGATTGTCAGAGTCCTGAACTGGGGACTGATGTGAGTGTCAGAGGGTACAGTGAGGGTATTATGGGAGTTCCAGAGGTCACAGTATTGTTATTATGTATCAGAGGTAACAATGATAATACTATGCCATTATATCCAATTATGGATATAATGTTTGTGTCAGAGGTCAATTTGAGTGCATAATATGAGTGTCTAAGATCACAGAGAGGTTATTATTTGACCATCAGTGTTCAAAGTGAGAATATTACATTAGTGTCAGAGGTCCATTGAGGATAGTTTATAAATTTCATAATCCATAATGAGGGTATTATATAAGTAACAGAGGTCCCAGGGAGGTTATACTGTGATTATAAGAGGTCACAGTAAGGACATTGTGTGAGTGTCAGAGATCATGTGGGAATATTATGTGACTTTCAGACTCACAGTGAGGATATCATGTGAGTGTCATCCATCAAGTGAGGAAATTAGGTGAGTATAAGAGGCACCAGTGAAGATAAATGAAAGTGTCAAAAGTCACTTCAGAAAATAATGTGTGTCAAAGATCACAGTGAGGTCATAATATCAGTATTAGTGGCCACAGATATATTATGCAAGTCTCTAAAAAAGAACAATGAGAATATTACTTGAGTGACACAGGGCTCAGAAGGGGAATTAAGTGATACTGTTCTTTCAAGTGTCTTCTATTTGACTGTGAAATTTTACTTCTATTCCTAATGTGTTCATTTATTTTTTATCATGAATAGATGCTGGAACTTAACAAGCACTTTTTCTGTCTCTGTTTACATGTTTATTTACTCTTAATTCTATCAATATGGTATCTTTGTCATCTTGGGTTGCAATAACAAATGCCTTAGATCAGGTGTCTTAGGAAACAGGAATTTATTTTTTCATAGTTCTTGAGGATAAAAGACAAAGTTCAAAGCACCACCTTTTTTATTGTCTGGATGAGGTCTCCCTTTTGAGTTTCATACTGACACTCTTTCATTATGTCTCACTTGATCTTTCCTTGGCATAGACATTCAAACAAAGAATTCTAGAACACTCCTAAGGAGACAGCCAATCTTTTTAATTAGAACCCACACTTATGATCTCTCTTATATAAATTACATCCTAGAATGCCTATATCCTAATATAATCTAAATTATGTGCTAGAATTTCTATATCCACTTACATTGAGGATTATTGGGGGAAATAACACATTCCATAAAATAAGTTATTGTATTTATTGTTCAATGTAAAAATAAATTTTCTTTCCTATGATAAATTCCATTTCACCTTCACTTATAATCATTTTGTTGCTCATTGTGTGTAGTATTCTCTTAGACATCATTGTCAATTTTTTATGAATGTTTACCTGTATTTTTAGATTGCTTTGGATGTCTTCAATTTTGACATGAGGGTTTTACCAACATAAACGGATTTGAGACATACTCTGCTTCATTTTTTATTTGGAAGACGTTGTAAGGTATTATTTCTATTTCACTATTTATTCACTAATAAAATAGTTGGGACATGGGCTTATTTTTTGAAAAAAATATTTTACTAAGTTATCATTCCATGCTCTGTATTTTGGGGCTTTGTCTGTCCTCCTATTTCTTCTGTCATTTTTAGTATGTTGTGTCTTACTAGGACATTTTTCCCTTTCATCATATTTTTTTACTTTGTTAGAAACTTTTTTCCAAATATTCCTTTTCTTAAAATGTTTCTTAACATAAGTCTGTAGTGACAATCTCTCTTTCCTGATTTTAGTAATTTTAGTATCTTCTTTTTAGAAAATCATTCTTGTTTAAGTCTTGAACTTTCCTTCAGCAAGCCATGTTTTGCATTATAGATTTCTTCTTTATATTTTTATACTATTTATTTTTCTTCTCAACTTTTTTTTTCTAGATTCAGCTTGCTCTAGGATTCTTCTTTGATCCTTTTTGGTACTTTTTATGGTGGAAATTTAGGTTATTGATTTAATATTTCTCTTTTTTAATATAGGAATTTATAGAATTTATTTCATTTAAGCTCTGCTTTTGAAATGAGTACTGAATTCATTTCAATCTTCATGCTATAAATTTTATATGCTCCTTGGTTTTGTTGTTGTTTCATTCATCTTAAAATATTTAATTGATGATATAAACTATTCTTATGTCACTGGTTATTTTGAAATGTGTTGTAGGATTTGAATTTTTTTAACACCAGTATTATTCATTTGATGGATCTTATTCTGTTTGGATACAAAAATTTATTATTTAGATTCCTTTAATTTATTGAGGCCTATGTGATGATGCAACACATTTTCCAACATAAGAATTGTTCCATGTGGACTTGGGAAGAATAAGCATTCTGCCTTTTAAGGTGGAATTATCTAAGTAGAATCTCTTTGGCATTGTTTTTATAGTGTGGTATGAGCCTACTTCTCTATTGGTATAAGGTCAATTATTCCATACAGTGCAGAAATTGGCAATTTGTTACCTACCTCTAAAATTTTATTTTCATTTTCTTTGTAATCAATTAATAATTGTATGGAAATTTCATGAAGGGATTAGAATGAATGAGCCTCTACCTTTTGTCTACAGGCTCTCTCTCTCTCTCTCTCTCTCTCTCTGTGTGTGTGTGTGTGTGTGTGTGTGTGTGTGTGTGTGCATGTGTGTATGTTGGTAGACTTTCTTTAAAATTATGCATTAACCTTCACTTTCTGCTTTTGTACAACCTCAAGTTCACCTATGATTAGATATTGAGACCTTGTCATATCTTTCCTTCTTGTCACTGAGGATATATAAGATGTTTGTAAAGATTAGTATTATTCTGCATTCTTTTTAATATTTGGACCATTCTCATATTGTTCAACTTGGTTGCTCCTCACAATATATTTTAATTTTTTATTACTCAAAATATATTTCCATAATTGTTTCTGGTTTTTGTGTATTGAACTAAAAGCCTAAACTTTGCCAATTTTACAAATAAATGAGATATTTTTCTCTTTTACTGTGCATAAGAACTGTTTTTTTTTAATTTACATATGTATAATTTCTGTTCATGTCTGAAGCATAGTATATATTTAAGAGTTGATATTTATTACATTTTATAATACTTAATCACTTCTATTAATTGAAATATCCAACTTGAAGAAATGACTGTGCCATTTTTGTGTAAATAGCAGTCTTGAATTCAAGTTCATTCTGCTCATGTGATCTCTGCCATCACACTACTGCAATAACTGATGTATCTTAATACCTAACAGGGCTAGTTTTTCAATATAAAATATCTTTTTATATTATTTCCTGTGTAGGTTTTCATGTTCATTCTTCTAATAGTCTTGACATACTTTTTCAAATCTAATCACCTACAATCAGATTGGTAATTAATTGAAATTATTTTGATAATTTATGGTGATTTTAAATCTTGACTTTATTAAATATCCTTTTCCAAGAATAATGATTCCTACTTATATTCTGTAGACATATAAAGCTTAAATATGGCTTTATAACTGAGTTTTAAAATTTCTTCATAATACACAGTAAATATTTATTAATACATTAAAGCATTGTAATTTCACTATTGCATTTTAAAATGTAAATTTGTTGTCTTAAATATCTTTCAAATTTAATGAAGCAAAAATTTTCACACACATACATATATATATATATATATACACACACACAAAACATGTATAAAATTTCTGACAAGTTAATCATTCTGCATTTTTTGTGCAGAATAATATTTTCTATATGGATATCCATATTTTGAAAATTATTACTAGACCTGCCATGTACCAGACAAGTAAGTTGATAATGACTTTAGAAACAAATATGAAAGCAACCTAATATATTTTATGAATTTGAATTAGAAAATTTTTCATAAATTAATTGCATAAATTATTAAAGAAAAACAGCATGTGGGATTTTTTAAAACCAGAACTACTCATAGAAACAAGATGGCAGACTAGAGGGTGATTGCATCTACTGTCACTCCAGAACTCAGGATTTAAGAAGGGGAGGTATTGAGAGACTCAGACTAACTCAGAGATGTTGGGTGAGTCACTCCCACTGGGTGAAGCTCAGCCTAGGCAGCAGGCTGGGACAGTGGGCAGTTTCTTGGATCAGGCAAGGTGGCCTGAGGCTTTTCTGAGAAGCCTGGCTCCATCCTGTGGCAGGCCCATTCCACAGCCAGCTTCTCGGAGCAGAACCACCAAAGGAGAGGCTTTTCATGCACACACAGCCAAAGCGGTGGGCCCCATTCCCATTCATAGGTAGATTCTCAGACCAGGGAAGGAGAGCCAGAGGCTTTCCCCAGCAGCCTGGATCCATCTGGTAGCAGGTATGGTCCACAACAGGCTTCTCAGAAGAGGCCTGCCTACTGAGAGGCTTTCCGAGCACACCCATCCCTCATTCCCACACCCAGTAGTGGCCTAGGGACAGTTTTCTTTGGAAGAAATACATTATCAAGTTCCTCCAAGACTTCAGGCTACTGAAGGTTAGGAGATGATATACTGGAAATCTACAGGGACACTATAAGCCAATAGAGGAAATTTGCAATATCTCAGAGTCCCACTGACATCTGACCAATATGAGAAAACAGGGGAAGAAAATGTCCCAAAAACACCTAGATGCTATATCAATAAAAGAGAGTTCAGAATGTACATAATTAAAGCAATCAGAGAAGCAAATGATTAGATGAAAGCTCAAATGCAGACATTGAAGGATGAGATGAAAGAGCAAATGCAGGCATTAAATGATCACACCAATCAAGAGTTAAAAGAGAAAAATATGGTAAGCAAAAGATCATTTCAATAAACAGTTAGATATACTGAAAAAAAACAAACAGAAATTCTTGACATGAAGGAAACAATGAACCAAATTAAAAACTCCATAGAAAGCATAACCAATAGGATAGAACACCTGGAAGACAGAACCACAGACATTAAAGACAAAATAATTATTTTTGAAAACAAAGTTGACCAAACAGAGAAGATGGTAAGAAGTCATGAACAGAATCTACAAGAATTATGGGATATCATGAAAAGGCCAAATTTAAGAATTATCTGGATTGAGGGATGCATAAATAGACCAAAGGAATGAATAACCTATTCAATAAAATAATATCAGAAAATTTCTCAAATCTGAATAATGAAATGGAAAATCAAGTACAAGAGACTTATAGAACTCCAAATACACAAAATTATAACAGATCCACACTAAGGCACATTATAATGAAAATACCTAACATACAAAATGAAGACAGAATTTTAAAGGCTGTGAGAGAAAAGAATCAAATTACATTCAGGGGAAAACCAATAAGGATGTCAGCAGATTTTTCAATCCAGACCCTAAAAGCTAGAAGGGCCTGGAACAATACATATCAAGCCCTGAAAGAAAATGGTTGCCAACCAAGAATCTTATACCCAGCAAAACTTACCTTCAGATTTGATAATGAACTAAAATCCTCCCATGATAAACAAAAACTAAAAGAATTTACAAAAAGAAAGCTGGCATTATAGAACATTCTCAGAAAAATATTCCATGAGAAAGAGATGAAAAACAATGATTCAAATCAGCAAAGGGAAGAACTAGCCTAAAGGAATAGCTAAATAAAGGAGAAACCAAGTCATGTCAAAAAACAAAATACAGCGAAATGACTGGAAATACAAATAATATCTCAATAATAACCCTGAATGTTCATGGCCTGAACTCATCAATCAAAAGACATAGACTGACAGATTGGATTAAAAAGAAAAATCCAACAATATGCTGCCTGCAAGAGACTCATCTCATAGAAAGAGATACTCACAGACTAAAGGTGAAAGGATGGGAAAAACATACCATGCACGTGGACACAGCAAAAAAGCTGGAATATCTATCCTCATTTCAGATAATGTGGACTCCAAGTCAGAAGGGATAAAGAATGATATTTCATACTCTTTAAGGGAAGCATAAATCAGCAAGTCATAACAATCATATATATCTATGCCCCAAACATTGGTTCATTCATGTACATCAAAAAAATCCTTCTCATATCCAGAAATCAAATAGACCACAACACAATAACACTAGGTGACTTCTACACGCCACTCTCACCACTGGACAGATCTTCCAAACAAAAACTGAATAAAGAAAACATAGATCTCAATAACACAATCAACAATTTAGAATTAATGGATATATATATGTAGAATATATCATCCATCAAAGAGGGAAAATACCTTCTTCTCAGCAGCACATGGATCCTTCTCTAAAATAGATGATATTTTATGCCATAAAGCTAATGTGAGCAAATACAAGAAGATAGAGATACTACCTTGCATTCTATCAGATCATAATGGATTAAAATTAGATATAACTGACAGACTAAAAAACAGAATCTACTCCAACACCTGGAGATTAAATAATATGCAATTATATGATGAATGGAAAACAGAAGACATCAGGAAGGAATTAAAAAAATTCTTACATGTAAACGAGAACAAAGACATATCACATCAAAATCTCTGAGACACTATGAAAGAAGTACTTAGAGGAAGATTTATTTTATGAAGAGTATTTAATAAAAGAAGAAAAAATCAACAAATAAATGACTTAATACTACAGCTTAAAGCCCTAGAAAAAAGAAGAACATATCAACAACAAAAGTAGTAGAATACAGGAAATAGCTAAAATCAGAGCTGGAATCAATAAAATTGAAACAAAAGAAATAATAGAAAAAATTAACAAAATAAATAGTTGGTTCTTTGAACAGATAAAAAATGATGGATAAACCCTTAGGCTCACTAAGAAAGAGAAAGAGAGAGAAAACACAAATTACTAAAATTTGGAATGAGCAAGGAAATATCACTACAGACATGTGTGAAATACAAAATGTAATTAGAAGCTCTTTTGAAAATCTATACTCCAACAAAAAATAGCATCGAAAAAAATAAAATACTTGGGTATCAATCTCACAAAAGAGTTGAAAGACCTCTACAGTGAGAACTACAGAACACTAAAAAAAGAAATTAAAAGATCTCCCATGTTCTGGGATAGGCAGAATTAATATTGTCAAAATGACCATACTAAAAAAGTGTTATGTAGACACAATGCAATTCCAATTAAAATCCCAATGATGTACCTTACAGAATTACAGCACACAATCATGAAATTCATTGGGAAGAATAAGAAACAAAGAATAGCTAAAGCAATCCTTAGCAGGAAGAGTGAAGCAGGGGTTATGGCAATACCAGATCTTGAACTATACTATAAAGCAATAGTAACAAAAATGGCATGGTATTGGTATCAAAAAAAAGGTAGATCAATGATACAGAATAGAGGACATGGACACAAACCAAAATAAATACAATTGTCTCATACTAGACAAAGGAGAAAAGATAGCCTCTACAGCAAATGGTGCAGGGAAAACTGGAAATCCATATGCAGCAGAATGAAACTAACCCCCTATCTCTCACCCTGCACAAAAATCAACTCAAAATGGATCAAGGACCTTGAAATCAGATCAGAGACCATTCATTTTATAGAAGAAAATGTAGGCCCAAATCTTCAACATGTGGGCCCAGTATCAGACTTCCTTAACAGGACATTCATCACACAAGAAATAAAAGCAAGAATCAATAATTGGGATAGTTTCAAACTAAAAAGCTTTCTCTCAGCAAAGGAAACTATCAGCAATGCAAAGAGAAAGCCTACAGAGTAGGAGAAAATCTTTGTCACCCATACTTCAGATAGAGCACGAATCTCCAGAATCCAAAAAGAACACAAAAAACTCTACAAGAATGCAAATAATCTGATCAACAAATGGGCTAAGGAAATGGACTATTCACAGAAAAAGATCTACAAGCAATCAACAGACATATGAAAAAATGTTCAACTTCTCTAGTAATAAGAGAAATGCAAATCAAAACCACCCTAAGATTCCATCTCACCACAATTATAATGGAGAGTATCAAGAATACAAACAACAACAGGTGTTGGAGAGGATGTGGGGAAAAAGGTACACTCATACATTGTTGGTGGGGCTGCAAATTAGTGCAACCACTCTGGAAAGCAGTGTGGAGATTCCTCAGATAACTTGGAATGGAACCACCATTTGACACATCTATCCCACTCCTCGGCCTATACCCAAAGGACTTAAAAGTAGAATACTACAAAAATGCAGTCACATTAATGTTCATAGCTGCTCAATTCACAATAGCCAGATTGTGGAACCAATCTAAATGCCCTTCAATTGATGAATAAATAAAGAAACTGTGCTATATTTATACAGTGGAATATTACTCAGTCGTAAAGAATAATAAAATTATGGCATTTGCAGGCAAATGGATGAATTGGAGAATATCATGCTAAGTGAGATAAGCCTTTCTCAAAACACCAAAGGAAGAATGATCTTGCTGATAAGTGAATGATGACACATAATGGGGGTTAGGGGGAAGGAATGGAGGAAGAGGGACTGTATAGAGGGAAAAGAGGGGTGGGAGGGGTGGGGGATAGGAAAAAAATAACAGAATGAATCAAACCTTACCCTATGTAAATGTATGGTTACACAAATGGTATGCCTTTACTCCATGTACAAACAGAGAAACAGAATGTATTCCATTTGTTTACAATAAAAATGAATTTTAAAAAATGCCATTTCTCAAAATAATGCCAGCAATGCAGTGAGATAAGAAGACGTACAGTGCCAGATAATTATAGTATATTCCCTGCACAAACTTCATATTGATAATATTTAATCTTCATACAAATCAATAAATAAAGACAATATTTCAGTACAGAGAAGAAAATGCTAAACTTTAAAGCAGCAAGTTTATTCAATTAATATCAAAATACTTAATAAATTTAAAAAAAATCAATTAATTTTCTTATAAAAGAAGCAAAAATTAAGGTTACAACATGATAGAAAATATTTATCTCTCAGGATGATTAGCATGAAGAAAAAACATACTAAATATTGTTTATGATATCAGTGCAGAATGCACCCTGATGTGATACTGGTTCAATCACTATGGAAAAATATGTGGTGTACTTTAAAACTATAACTCATGACCTAAACATTGCACTGCAAGTAACTATATTTCAAATATAAATATGTATATATCTTTTATGTGATTAAAAATGGGCATTCATAATAGGGCTATTTATTATAACCTAAAAACTATGAATTACCCAAAAATTCCCATGGATAACAGATTGAATAAATAAATGTATAAGAATGATGTTTTACATTTTCTCAGTGAAATATTTTTATGATCATACTTAATAACAATATATGGCGGTTTGCTTTTACCTTACCTTCTCTCAATCATGCACAGCCTGACCAAAGATTTGAGTGGACTGTGCTGCCTCAAGGCATGACTAATAGTCCCACGTTATGCCAAATATATGTAGATAAAGCCTTAAAACCTACAAGAGACAATTTTCCAGATTTGTTGATTTATCATTATATGGATGATATCCTTATCTGCCACAAAAACAGACAATTCTTGGAAAAGGCTTTACAATTTTTAATTTCCACTCTACAACAATATGGCTTAAATATCTCTCCAGAAAAGCTACAAATGGGAGAAACTCAAGAATATCTAGGTACTAAGCTTACAGTTACTATGGTAAAGCCTTTAAAATTAACCATTAGAACCGATAAGCTTAAAACTCTAAATGATTTTCAAAAACTCCTTGGAGATATAAATTGGATTAGGCCATATTTAAAGATTACCACAGGAGAGCTGAAACCTCTATTTAATATACTTAAAGGAGACCCTAATCTCTATTCCCCGAGAGTCCTTACTTCGGAAGCACAAAAGGTTCTCACGTTGGTAGAACAGAGATTGCAATCAGATTATACAGAAAGATGTGATCCATCCCAACTTCTAATGTTGATTATTATCCCAGAACAACATAGCCCATATGGAATTCTATGGCAAGGAGGACCTTTACAGAGTATCAATCTCCCAGCATCGCCCACAAAACAGTTACAAACATTTCCTAAGGCAATAGCTCAGTTGATATATAAAGGGTTAGAGGCCTGTATTACCATATTTGGAAGTCACCCTAAGGTCATTATTATTCCCTATACTAAACTACAAATGCAGTGGTTGATTCAGCATGATGATAATTGGGCTGTTTTATATTGCTCAACCACAGCAACATTTGATAATCATTATCCTAAACATCCATGGATACAGTTTTGTAAAAATACTCCAATTATATTTCCAAAAATTACAAAGACGCAGCCTTTGCGTCATTGCCAAACAATATTTACTGATGGATCTAAAAATGGAGTGGGAGCAGTAATAGTTGGAGATAAAACTGAAACCATCATTCTCCCTTCCTCGTCTGCCCAAGTAGTGGAGCTTGCTGCAGTAGTCTTAGCTTTTAATATCATGAAGGATCAACCTTTTAATCTGTTATCTGACAGTTATTATATAGTACAATCAATACCTTGTTTAGAAACTGTGCCTTATATTCCCGATGGATCCACAGTTGCTCCTTACTTTCGAACCTTGCGTGCCCTAATTTTAGACCGCAAATACCCCTTTTATGTAGGACATATTAGAGCTCATTCTGGCCTACCAGGACCACTTGCCAAAGCAAATGCTAAGGCTGATAAAGCCACAAAAACCATCTTTGCTTTTACACTATTAGAACAAGCTAAGATGTTTCATTCACAATTTCATGTTAATTCTACTACTCTTAGAAGAAAGTTCAATATTTCTAAAGATGTTGCTAGACAAATTGTTAAAACATGTCAACATTGTGCAACCCTATTGCCAGTACAGTCTGTTGGAGTAAATCCCAGAGGACTGTTACCTAATCATATTTGGCAAATGGATGTTACTCATTTTTCAGAATTTGGAAATCTCAAGTATATTCATGTTTCAGTAGACACCACTTCAGGGGTAATTATGGCCTCAGCTCACACTGGTGAAAAGGTTAAAGATGTTATACAACATTGTTTACAAACATTTGCAGCCTGGGGCGTTCCAAAAATCATCAAAACTGATAATGGGCCAGCTTACACATCCAAAAGTTTTCTTCTATTCACAAAAAATTTTGGTATACAGCTCATCACAGGAATTCCTTATAATCCTCAAGGACAAGGAATAGTGGAACGCACTCATTTAACATTAAAAAATTGTTTAATAAAACAAAAAGGGGGAATAGGTGCTGACTTTAGAGCACCTAAAGACAAACTAAATTTAGTACTCTTTATTTTAAATTTTTTAAATGTGGACAAAAATGGAAGCATGGCTGCAGAAAGACATGCTAATCCCACAAGTACTCAAATGTGGGTAAAATGGAAAGATATTCTCACAGGTACATGGAAAGGTCCAGATCCAGTTCTTCGGTGGGTCCGAGGGTCTGTTTGTGTCTTCCCACAGGATCAGCAAACACCAATTTGGATACCTGAAAGGTTGACCAGACTGGTGCATCAAAGTAACGATGAAGAACATCGTGCTGATAAGTGCCCTGCTAATGATGATGTTGACACTGGTGAAGACACGAGAATTATGGGCGATAGTTAAAGCCTGGCCATATCCTTTACCGTTAACTAATACTTCCTCTTTACTTCCTCCGTTGTTCACCACCAAGATGGCTACAGGATTACCCACTACGTCTTTTGATCCAGATACTCATCTATATAATTTTTCCACTTTCTCCCTCCCTGGAACCTTGTGCTTTGATATACCTGAGGATAATGCTATTAGTAGTAATGACTCTAACCCTTGTATTGTTCTCCAAAAGCAGGTACAGGGTTTCTTTACATCCAGGGATTCTCCTGATGCTCTACCCCAAGGCTATGATACGCTTGGTCTTCAATTTGTTAATGGTACACACATAACCATATCAATGGAATATAGGGAAGGGGCAGCCACCTTGATTACAGGACTTATACCTCACAAATTACCACTTCCCACTAATGAATTTAAAACTCCCAGAATTTTTCCTCCATGTAATCCAAAATTTTCCACGCTTCCTACCTGGACAGGTTGTCAAAATGCTGAGCAAGCAGCCCCAGTTCAACATGGATTTTTCTTCACACCAAATTTTACTTCTCAGCGTACCACTGATGACTTTAATGATTATGACGGCAAATTTGGCGGAAGGCGCACTAATCCTTTTGATAACTGGTTGCTATTTACCTCGACTTCAGGATATACTAACTTACAACCTTTTTTTGCTCTTAAAGGAGGATCTTTCAGGCAATGCGAATGGAATTCTAGGAAGTGGACTGGAGTTGACAGGAGTAGAGCCAAGACTACTACTAATTGTACTCAAAATCTTTCATTCTTGTCCACCCCAGTCTGTGTGTTCCCTCCTTTTATGTTTTTACTAACCAACACTAATAGCACAAACCTTAATTGCTCTCAATCTAGATGCTACCTTTCTCAATGTTGGAATGCTGCCAATTTCTCCCGAGCGGTCATCATGCAAATCCCTACTTTTCTGCCTATGCCAGTTTCTGTTACAGATGATGAATTGCCAGTATTGCTTTCCAGAAATAAGAGGGATTTTGGAATCACTGTAGCAGTCATTACCACCGTAGTTGCATCAGCAACAGCAGCCACTGCAGCAGCTGTAGCCTTGACGACATCAGTACAGTCAGCAACTAAGCTTAATGAGGTGGTCCAACAGACAGCTACTGCTCTGTCTACTCAACAAACAGTGGATCAACACCTAAAAGCAGGACTACTTTTGGTGAACCAGCGTGTGGACTTACTTCAAGAACAGATGGACCTTTTACAGGAACTGTTAAACGTGGGGTGTATTTATCATCTGCCGGGACTGTGCGTTACATCTGTAGCTTATCATAATCTTAGTTATGCAGCAAATTTGTCTAAAATCATATCTACTCAACTACGTGCCAATTGGTCTTATAAATTTGATAATCTTACTGCCATTCTTAGATCACAAATTGTTAGCCTTAATTCTACTAGAGTTAATATAGCCCCTATGTCTGAAATGCAAAATTGGTTATCCTCTTCTTTCAGTTTTGTAAAGCATTGGGCAGGAATGGGAGCATTGTGTATGTTAATGATTATTGCAATTATCTTCCTCACATGCTTTATCATGCGTATACGCCAAGTTCATGCCAGAGATCGCATCATTTTCCATCAAGCCATGATGGCCTTAGAGGCTGGCAGCTCTCCTCAAGTCTGGCTGAGCATGCTGGACCGGTAGTCAATGACGGGTAAGGAAGGAGGTAACCTCGTACCGACCTAAGACAGGAGCTGTAGCATGCTCTGCAGTTATCCGATGACGGGTAAGGACGATGGTTGACCACTCCGCCTAAGACAGGCACGGTCCCGAGCCAGCATTCTTTTAATAAATAAAAAAGGGGGAGCTGTCGGGGTACTGCGGACCCCCAGCCCTGCGATGCGGCCAAGATGGCGCCTGGCAAGGTGCCAAGGAAGTGCTGAGAGCAAAACCAGGTACCTCCAGCAGACTAATTCTCTGTGCATCAAGTGGCGTTATTTGAGGAAGTTAATGTGATTGGCCATGGGTCCTCGTGGACACTGCATGCTTGCTATATGCACACTATTATGCTCCATTACTGTCCATGCTTTCTCCTCGTGATCTATAAGCTGATTGGTTGTTGTATGTAATGTAAGGCGCTTGTAAGAGCGGCCGCCGCGCGGCCAGCCAGAAGTAGCAGATAGCAGAAAATAAAGAACTTACTCCGATCCGGTTTCGTGTCTCTCTGCGGGCGGGGAGCGCGATATGGTATAGTATTTATTGTTCAGTTGTCAGCATAGCCTCTCTTTATTTTATTATTGATTTCTCATTTCCTTCTTTTATGATCTGATATAATCCAAGGTATTAGAGCTATAGTTTGCATTTACACAGAGTTGCTTTGTAGTTTAAAATATGATCTATTTTAGCAAAGGATCCATGTGCTATTGAGAAAAAAGTGTATTCAGTCACTATTGGATAAAATATTGTATATGTCAGTAATGTCTGAATTTTTAATTGTATTTTTCTTTCTAAACCTTCTTTATTTAGTGTTTGGTTGGAGGATATATTAGTTGTTAATAGGGATATATTACAATCACCCAGGATTATTGTGTTTTGGTTTATTTGATTCTTGAAATTGAGAAATGTTTGATATATGTAAATGGTCTATTTTGGGGGCATAGATACTTATAATTGGTATGTCTTATTGATGTATAATTCTCTTAAGCATATGATATGATATTCTTTGTACCTTTTGATTAACTTTGACTTCAAGTCCACTCTACCTGATATAAGGATATTAAAACCTCCAAGTGAATAATATTTGTTTTCCATCCATATACCTTAACTTGTGAATGCCTTTGCCCATGAAAAGAGTCTTTTGAAGATACTATATTGTCAGGTCTTTCTTTTTAATCCAATCTCACAAACTATGTCTTTTGATTGATGAGTTATGACATTTACATTCAATGTTATTATTGAGATATGATTTTTATTTCCTATCATTTTGAGTTATTTCTCATTTTTATTTGTTTTTAATAAGGCAATCTCCAGTTCCTTGGATCACCTGTTTTGTATACATCCCCAAAACATGCACAGACACATTTGCAATGTTTTGTTCATGACTTAGCCTCAACAGTTTAGATTCCTAAAGTTGTCATTAAGTCAGTCATCAGAAACTTCTTCCTCATGGATCTTCAGATCTCAGTTCTGTTATCTTTAATTTGTTTCCAATCTGGCCAAAAACATCTGCTTCAGTTGTTAGATACAGATGTAGGCAGAAGGTATCCAGAAAATTAGGATCCCCACTATCAGGTTTTCTTCTTTCTGGTGGTACCTCTCATTTTCCATGATCTGGGATTAACTCTGTTTTCTGGGTCTTCATGAACACAGAATACAGGTTTCTTTAAAGAAGTTTTTACCCCCCTCCACCTGTGGCCTCTCCTCAAGCAAAAAGGGGAAGCAAAACCTGTGCCCATCCCAATGCCATGACATTGCCTTTTTCAAAGTGTTAAATGGACCTCTATTCTCTGTCCTGACTTAGTCCTTCTTTAGTATTCTCAGTTAGGATTCCTTTTGTTCCTTTGCCTAGAGTTTCTAATTGTCTCTGTGTATGTGCTGGAGATAGGAATGAAGAGACACAGTCACACTAAGAAATATATTTATAGAGCTCTCTTTTTATACTAAAATGGTGTGAAAAATCCATGAACCTTCTCATGAAAATTAAACATATATGACACCCAAAATTTATTGGCACTCTGTTCTAAAGTCCTAATGTCATGTCCATCTTTCTAACTTCTTCCTGTTTTTCTAATTATATATCATTTCCCATAAAAACCCATCTTCATTTTTGTTCAATGCACTCTGCCAGATATTCCCTATCTTAAAATCTGCCTCAACACAGCAGCATGGCCTCTTTTCCTTAGCACATTTCCAGGTGCTTCCCCTCAGTCACCCTTGCTAAGCTCCACCATGTTCATGGCCAGCAGCTGCCATGAAGTGTATGTTGTTTTTCAGTTGTCAGGTCAAGTATAGAATACCAAAATTATATGTCCCAATGTCATACAAAGAGAAGGAAAAGATCACATAAGAACTTTTTCAGACCACTTATCAAGAAAACCAAATGTGCTTTCTTGAGTGGTAAGATCTGAAGATCGTTTTCAAAAGATATTCTAGTCTGTCTTTTGCTGTGCTACTGAGAATCAGGAAAATGAATTAAGTAGCCTGGAAATAATTAACTGTTATGTGTAAATTACTTGACATTGCTTTCATTTTGAGAAAGCTTATTTTATTTTGGATGAGTTTCTTTTGGGAGGGAAAGTTAAGGAAACATCCAAGAAAAATTTTTTTAAAACAGTTGAGCCAACTTATTAACTATAGGAGTCAAACATGAATATTTTAATGTGCACTAAATAAATACTCATCAAATATGCATGATTTTGCAGAGGAAATAGGAAGCTGAAATATTTATGAAAGAAAATATCCTCACCTTGGTAACTATCTTGTAATATAATAATAGAATATTTCAGAACCAGTACCATTACAATTTTTTGTTTTTTTGTTTGCATTCATCTTTCTTGTATTATTTCACTCTATATATGATCTTGATATATTTTATTCTTCTGACAAGTTACGACATGTGAATGTTTTGAGTAATAGTTCATCTTCAGCACATGCATGTTACAAATAATGAAGCATCTGTGATAATTTTATAAAAGGAAACAGCATTCATTATTGCTTATCAAAGAGAATTTGGATGATATACTCTGCCAAGTAAGCAGTGCCATAATATTTAGTGTTGTTCAGTCTTCAATTGTTGAAGGAGAAATAAAAACAAAGCAAAACTATACTGTGATTTTCTTGCAAGCTGATTTAGAATGTTCTAATATACCACATAAAAGAGTATGTTTAAATAACACAAGAAACTAAAATGAATTTGTACTCATGTAAAATATTTAAAACTTTCAGTTAAGAAATTTTGTAGTGCCATATTTATTGAATCACATTTTTGCTATATTATGATGTTGATCAATGTCCTTAAGAACTGTCATAAAGCTTTGTTAGAAATGTCTTCTGCACTGTATATTGCTGAGTGATACCTCTTTCCATGTATTAATACTGAAATTATTTATAGAGTTCAGAAATTCTCATGCTGTCTCAATTCCTAAATCTTTATGTATTATAAATAAATTTTATTTATTAATTTGTTTTTCATTTTGCAGTCACTTGGGCATAAAAAATAAGGATCTCTCATAAATAAAAGCTGCAGTGCAATTCACTCAGGGGTTATTTTGGACCACTCCATCCCCTCCATTATTCATTTTTTCTCCCAAAACATATCCCACATTCCCACAGTGGAACCATATAATTAAAAATATTAAGTCCCTGGAATGTGTGGTTCACATCAAGGCATCACTTAAGTACTTTCAAATAATGTACAGATCTTCATTGAAGAAATATATTTTGTGGTAATGGTTACCTTAAAAAATAATTATATTCAGGGTTTAGCTTGTTTTCTTTGGATGCTGTGTGCTGGGATGTAACAAGATTTTACTTTTGTTATCTGTATATGGCTGCTTGTTTTAAATTAGTAGATCCTGAAATAGCTTTTCTTGCGTATCTAAAATAAAATTATTTCATCTAAATTAAAATAATAGCAACTATAAAAGTTATTTCCATTTGGACTACTATAAATGAGAGTTTTCCTGTTTCTGTCATTATTATTTTTCTCCCTCCTCCTTTTTCCATGGAGTACTCATACTTTTGCTACATCTGAATCTGATAATCAGAAACTCATTATCCCACTACCCAACTCTTTATCCCCAATCTAACATTATTGATCTAATTCTTGGAAAATATTTAGCTAAACAGACAGCCCTTATATTTTTCACTCAGAAATGATCTCATACATGCGAAGGACTTTTTCCATACTCTCTAGGAAGTTTTAGAACATGTATTTTAAAAGATTGTCTTCAAGATGGATTTAATTTAGTCATGTATTCCTTAAATACATCCAAAGTATCTTTTCTGCATTATCAGTACAACTATTAAAATTTAATTAAAGTTAAAGTTTTGTGAGATAATAAATGCTTATTACTGTCCTAGGCAACTAAGGGCTTTTAGTTTTTAAAAATACATTTAATATGTACTGACTTAACCATTATTGTGTTTGTCATTATGAAAATACTTCTTGTTGTTTTGCTACCATCACCATTATCTGTCTCTGAGAATTCTTTTTATCTTGTAAAACTGAAGATCTGTACCAGGTAATCAGTAATTCTCATTTCACTTCTTCCCCCAGCAGCTACCATTTCTACTTTCTTTTTCTATGATATGCATAACAATTATTGATTTATTTTATAATTTTTTCCTACTAAGTCTTTGAAATTTGATGTATATTTCACATTTATGGCACAACTCATTTTGTGCTAACTTCTTTCAGGTACTCATTAGCCACTTTTGGCTGTTGACTGCAGTTTCAAATAGCCAGACTCTATGCTATAATGTATACTGAATCCATATATAATTGATCTGTTAGTATGTGATATAAATAATTTCTGTTATACTTTCTTAATTTTATTCCTATTTGTAAGTATGAACAATAAGAAGGTTCCAGTTTTCAAAAATTTTTAAATAGTAAGGTACTCATTAAAAAAAAATGGTATGCCCAGATTCTGAAATGATGTCTATGTAGTTGGTTAGACATCAGTAACTATATGACTGTGTTTAAAGGTTTGCTGTCTAAGAAGTTGGTGGTTATGAGCTACTAGCTCTTAGGACTTTTGTAGAACATAGATTTCTTGATGACTCTGTTGGGGTTGACAAAATTACCGTGATTGATGACGTGCTAAAGGGATTCTCTCTAGTGTCTCTAGGGTAAAGTCTTTTTTCAGATTCATCTAGAGAAATGGGAGTGACATATCTTGGTTCATCTTAAATATCTAGTATGTTTAAATGAATGGCATTGATGACTGATGGTAAAGTAGCTCAATATTTTTGACATTCATATATGAGATACCATTTAGGACAGCCCTATACTAAACAGGTTTCTTTCTGGATTCAGCTTTTGATTTCATTGGCCACCTCCATTCTTGGTAAAATACCTGTGCTATGTTATCTTTAAATCCACATCAAAACCTCCACTTTTAACTATGATGGAGTAACTTGTAGAAGACTAAAGCTTCTGCTGAATCTACTAGAATTGCTAGGAAACTAAAATCCTTTTGAAGACATTGTAGAGATGCTGAGTCAGTTAAGATTCAGGAGAAAAGAATAAAGACACATTCTGTACTGGGTTTTCTCCTGTGTTTTCTAACTCTTAAGCTGTGTACAGAAAAAGGATAAAAGCTGAGTAGGGTATAAATATAAGCAAAAAGTAGCTGGCGAAGTTGCATGGAGCTTTTGATAGTTTGTTGTTCTGACTCAGGTTACAGTGGAATCTGTTGAAGGACTGTGTCATAACAGTGAGGACAAACCACAGGCAGGCCAATCTTTATGATAGTGTTCAAACTCAGTCTCAAACAATCTCTGTTCCTGATTGGATTGAGTTGATCTGTTCATCTACTTTGACTTCCCTCTAGAAAGAACTTAAATGTTTTTTGGTGGAAGGTAACAGCATCTAGAATCTGTATATTTTCCATATAGGCATTTCATAAAATCATTCACATAGAGGGCTTGGCAGTTAATAAAATGTTACTAACTTTACAGTAAGTACAAGAGAAAAAATTAAGAACAGGAACAGTTCAAAGCACCAAAATAGTCTTGATAGAGATTACACAGACCTGGGAGTTACAGAAGCATTAAAACATGATTGGAACCAACCTAGATGTCCTTCAATTGATGAATGGATAAAGAAAATGTGGTATATATATACAATGGAATATTACTCAGCCATAAAGAATGATAAAATTATGGCATTTGCAGGCAAATGGATGAAACTGGAGAATATCATGCTAAGTGAGATAAGCCAATCTCAAAAAACCAAAGGAAGAATGATATCGCTAATAAGTGGATGATGACACATAATGGGGGATGGGAAGGGTTAGTGTTGGGGTCGGAGTTGGGTTTAGGGAGGGGGGCAGGAATGGAGGAAGGAAGGACTGTATAGATGGAGGGGAAGGGTGGGAGGGGAGGGGGGAAGGGAAAAATGGCAGAATGAATCAAACAACATTACCCTATGTAAATTTATGATTACACAAATGGTATGCCTTTACGCCATGTACAGACAAACAACATGTATCCCATTTGTTTACAATAAAAAAAATAATAATAATAAAAAAACATGATTACTAATTTAGTTATAAAAATGCATGCTGAGATTGAAAATTTTACTAGAGAAGTGAAATCTATAGAAAAGAAAAGGAAATTTTGAAACAGAAAAAATATTGTAACTAAAATTAAGAACCCAATAGATAAGTTTAATTGCAGGTTAGATACAGTTGAAAAGAGGAATAGTAATCTAAAAGATAAATTAATAGAAAATATTCAGCAAAATATACTTGTAATTTTGGTGTTATAACCAATCCAAACTAAGGCATGAAGGCTTTTCAATAATTCACTGAAGGGCTGGGGATATAGCTCAGTTGGTAGAGTGCTTGCCTTGCAAGCACGAGGCCCTGGGTTCAATCCCCAGCACCGCAAAAAAAAAAAAAAAAAAAAAAAATTCACTGAAGTTCATCTCCTATTTTACAGCTTAAGGAGCAAAAAAATTTTATTATAGTGTAATTGTAACTCTTGCTGTTTCAATGTGTGTGGTTTTATATTTTTCTTGTAGTGTTTATTTTGAAAGGCATACTAAATGTAACATGGAGATGGGAAGAAATAAAATTATTGCTACTTGTAAATTTGTACATGATTCCCTGCATTCAGCCTCTGAGCAAACAAAATTTATTACATAACTAGTATCTTGTGCAGAGTTCACCTGTTCAGCAAACTCAACTACTTAGAATATAGCCTCAGAATGAGACAAGAAGCAAAACACAGACAGAAATAGGTAAACAGAGGTGGTTGGTAAAACATGTATTTTAGCATAAAGTAGTTTTTTTAAACATTAGTAGTAGATAGATATAATTCCTTTATTTTATTTTCCTTTATTTTATTTATTTATTTTTATGTGGTACTGAGAATTGAACCCAGTGCCTCACATATGCCCAGCAAGCACTCCACCACTGAGTCACAACCCCAGTCCAAGCATAAAGGAGTTTATGAGGACCTTACTCTTTTGTAGCATAATGCTTATAATATAATGGTGATGTAGTAAACCTGCTCATTGCAAGAAAGTAAATCAGAAAGAAGTGATGGGTAAATTGTTAAAAAAATGGGTTTGGGAGCAAGTACATTTTTTCATAATTTGTAAGACTACACCATGAATTGTATCATTCATTTATGTATGTAGAAGAAAGAAAAATGTTCTCAATTACATTTTGACATCCTATTAATTGTGAAATACATCCTGATTTCAGAGATGCTATAATGTGGAGGATAAAGTCAATGGAAATCCTATTGTTAATTCTAATTATTTGTTATTTGTCTGGCTTGGACTAGGAAACTTTGAGAAAATTTTCTAATACATAAAGATGGGATAGTAAAAATCCAAAGATTATTCTTTATCCTTTCCTCTTTACCTCTCCTAACCCATGGTTATATCTGAAGATATCTACTGACTGATTCCTATGTGATTTTGATTTGTAGGACTAGAATCTTTTAGAAAGTACATTTTAAGAAAATTTTCAATTCTTCTAAATTTCATTATTATGATTGAATTCTAATTATGCAAAATTTCTCCTATTTTAATAATGCCAAATAAATATAGCATTAATTAGCAAATGTATCTTTTTAAACAAAAGGTTGAATTTTGTGATGTTTTGCAAAGTAAATGTTCCTGATTATATTTATCATATTCCTATTTTGAAGATTCCCAGAAAATGCAGAATGACATTATTTTCTTGAGCATTAAAATATTCATATCTTCACTTTTGTGTTCATTCTTTCAGAATTTTTTCAAGTCACATTCAATTGATAGAATGAAAAAGTTTGAGAGAAGGCTATTCCTCACTCTTCGAGGATGCCAGAATATTGGTGAATCATTATCTGAATTAGCTGAAAAAATGACTATTGAAGAAAACAGCAGCAAGGATAACAGTACATATTTGGGATGGAGAAGATGCTTCTCCCTTTTAATTACTTTATAAACAATGTGAATTTACTGTCTAGATAATGTCATAACAATGATCTTTTATTTCTCTCATTTCCTGGTGTTTTAGGAAACACAACATTGTATAAGTTTCTCTTGCTAACCTGAATATTCTACTTTCACTCCAACATTGTTACTGTGCCTGTCTCAAGTCATAATGAATTATTCCATCCCATTTTTCTGTTTTTACTAGTTTATAAATAATGATATATTGCACAATATTATCCTAATTGTTAAATAACTATTTTCACCTTTAAATTGACATTTAAATATTTGTGCTAGTCTTATAACCTGAATTAATGCAGCTTAAAAATGCGTAGAACATTTGTGAAATTTGTTTGTGGTCTCAGCATAGTTTTTCAACATGCTATATGCATATTGACTCTACTAAATTCTAAGGTTTATCATGAATAACTTTTATTGCTTTTCAATTTTATGTTTGTCACAGACTTTATCTGTAGTACAGAGCACATAGAGAAGGTAGACATAATGTTTCTTTCATGTGATAGTCCTTTTTACAAGTCAGATTAGTAATACACAGATAATGATATAAAATAAAGAGCTTGTTAAAGTGAATGAATTAAAATGTAAACTGAGTCACATTTTTAGAACAAGTCTAATATTCAAAATGAAAATATCCCTAGTAATGTCATAATTACCAGAAAGGAGCATACATTACTGGCTGCCAGTGTGTCATGACACACAGATTACCTGACAAGCCTTCCCTCACAGTGCCAGAGATTCTGCTGTGGAGATTTGTGGCAGCAGGTAAAGCATGGTCACCCTCACCCCTTGCATTGCATGTAGATGCTTGTGCTGTGAGAGAGGAAAAGGCATAGTGGATAGGGATCTGCATTTTAAGTCAGAAGTGATGGGTTGGAATTTGATGTGCTGAAACACTTGGTTGGATAACTTCTGGGAAGTCATTTATTCTACCAAGGCTTCAGATACCATATTTCCTTTTCTCTGAAGGGTCATTATTTCCTCAAGGATACCCATCATGTTGGCAGAATAAATGCAGACTAGTTTTCTTTGCTTCAAAGTCTACAGCATTGCATCTATTGCTCCAGACTTCCTAGCTTCTGGTGAGATTTCACTGAGAGCTGTTGTTTTGTGTTTAATGTGGGACAAGAGAGATGGGCTAGTAGGAAATTTGAAATAATAATTTGGATATAGTTACACTAAGGAGAGGAAAAGTTGTCTTTGTATCAAATCCCAAAATTTACTATATAGTCTTCTATTTTTCTTGCAAGATGATATCTTCTAAATACCTGAAAAAAATTCCAATTTTCTTTCAGAAACCCATTGAATTCTTGGTAATATTTAAATCCACTGTGTTTGCGGACATTTTTTCTTTGTTTTTTGATACCAGGGATTGATCCCAATGGTGCTTCACCACTGAGTCACATCTCTAGTCCTTTTTAACACTTTGAGATGGGGTCTTGGTAATTTGTTTAGGGTCTTGCTAAATTGCTTAGGACCTTGCTACATAGTTAAGGCTAACTTTGAACTTGTGATCCTTATTAGCATGCCCAGCTCAGTATGTTCATTTTTAAGGTAGAAGAGCCTTGCCATTATGTTTGCCAGTGATATTAAGAAATAAAATAAGCACAGTATGCATCTCCATGGGTGGTTTATGGGACATGTTTGTCTGTGGCAGGAGGGGTGGTAATGGGAATTGAACCCAGAACTACTCTACCATTGGGCTGTATACCTAGTTCTTTTTAGTTTTAATTTTGAAACAATCCTGGTAAATTGCTGGATTTGGTTTGTGATCTTCCTACTTCAATTACCAGGTAGCATGAGTTACTGTACCTGACTAGGACACTTTGTCTTTTCTTTCTTTTTGGGAGGATACTAGCAATTGAACCCAAGGGTGCTACAGCACTTAGAAACACGCACATCACTTTGTATTTTTTATTTTGAGAAAGGGTCTTGCTAAGTTGCTTAAGGGCCTCACTAAGTAGCTGAGGCAGGCATTGAATTCACAGTCCTTCTGTCACAGCCTCCCAAGCCCCTGGGATTATAAGCATGTACCACAACATTTGGTTAGAACATATTCTTTTAAAAAATTAGTTATTTATCAACATTTAATTTTTACATTAATTTATATGTGGTTCTGAGTATTGAACCCAGTGCCTCACACATGCATGGCAAGTATTCTACCACTGAGCGACAACCTCAACCCCAGGACATATCCTTAATGAGTATTTGACTACAAGACATATCTCTTTTTTAAAAAAGCTATGAATCAAAGAAAATGAACCTACTTTTTTAAGAGCTAGTGGATATTTTAGATTAATTGCATATTTTCTGAAATATTTCAGTATTATTTATTAAAAAATGCTTAGTTTATAACCTGGTGAAATGTTCACAGTATCTAATTGTTTTCATAAGTAGTATATATTGTTCTCTTTAATAACATTCCCTTTTACAATAATAACTTTTGACAGGTAGTAAAGAAGAAAAAATAGAAACTGTTGAATTTCTTCTTCAATAGACCTACTTGATATAATACTTGGGAGCATCATAATAGATATTGAAGAAGATTGCAGGAGCAAGGACTACCACAATCCGATATTGCATATTACCTTGTTTTCATTAATAGCTTTGACAGAAAGTCTGCTTCTTTTTGGTCAGTGTCTAATAATTGCTTCCATTACATTCTTTCCTTATGGAGTTTATGTTCATTGTTAGAATAAAAGTTATTTTATACTAAAGTGTAGAATTTTATCTAAAGTACTTGCAAGAATAGAGAATTCTGAGCTCATCAGATTTTTTAAATGTTTAATTTTTTTTTTAATTTTCAAAAATTAATTTATACATTTTCCCTAAAACTTAGATATAAAATTATCATGTGAAGGAGCAATTCTGTTCCTAGGGTTATACTTAAAAAAGTTGAAATAGGTTTACAAAGTCTCATTCATATTATTTTCCACTTATAACTAAATAACCTTTATTTTTGGTACCAGGAATTGAACCCAGGGGTACTTAAACACTAAGCCACATCTTTATCCTTTTTTATATTTTATTAAAGACAGGGCTTTGTTGAGTTACTTAGAGCCTCACTAGGTTGCTGTGGTTGGCTTTGAACTTGCAATTCTTCTGTCTCATTCTTGTGAACCACTGGAATTATAGGCATGCACCACTGCACCTGTCCTAAATAACTTTAAAGCACTATATTTTATGAATGTTTCTGCTTGGTAATAGATCTGTGATTGTTTAAAGATTCTTTATATTAAAATATCAAATTTGGGACAATAATTTTATAGTCTTGTATAAATGATACTTAAGTTCTTTTGCTTAATTAACTAACAGACACACTTTTCTAGATATCTCTCAATAGGAATATAAGTCCATTTAGGCAAGGATTATATCTTTTATATTCTATAGCATGCTTCATCATAAAGCACATACTAGGTAGTAAATTCATGAAGGAATGGATGTAAACAATCTTGAGATAGTTAAAGTCAACAAATGGATAAAATGAGTATATTAGTTTTGTGATTATCTAATTTTTATTACATAAGAAAGGGATAGATATTAGCTAAATTAAAATGTTTTCATAAATATTTTTATAAGTAATTATTTTAACTGTACTGCTTTATATGAATAGTTCTAGACATGAATTTATATGTACTGATCTCTGTTACAACTTCAGTTTTCTGCTTTGCTTTCTCAATCCTTCCCATGTTATCCAGAATCTTGGACTGGTTATGGAATGATTTTCAAATACTGTGAACCATGGCAAGCATATTAAGCAGGTTTTATTTAAAACTAATAATACAGACTTCTCCCTGGAGGGAGAAGGGGCCATGGCTGATATTCTAAAGTCCCAAGAAGTGAGTGCACCCTACATCTTTTATAGGTTAAGGTTTCTTTTGTTCTCTAGTTCTCTCCCCCTTATCTCTCCTTCCTGCCTAGTGACTAGGCCTGGTTTTGCAGGTGAGATGTAAAAAGTGAGAAACAGATGGGGCAGGGGGAGGGCCAAAATGATTCAGGTAGGCAAGGGCCCAGGGGACATTAATTAGCAGCTCCTTACTTGCAGTACTTGATAAGAGCAGGTAAATATGGTAATCAATGGCTTCAGAAATTATTGACATTCCATTCTCCCAGAGGCAGCCTCCAACTTCCAGAGGCACATGGCTTTCAAGGCCTCCATTTCTTGATTTGACCTGATCCCCTGTTTCTACACTAACTGCCTGTCCCCAATTCTTGCTTCAGTTAAATAAAATGGAACAACTTTTACTTCTACAAACAGCAAAAAGAAAACATTTTAATTTTATTTCACATGTTGCATTTAAAATAATATCTACTTGTTTAATTATTTATATTGATCACATATTATATCACATGTTCCTACCATATGGTGTAATAATTTCAAAGTAAATCCTAGATAAATTTACTATTGGAATGACCTCAAAATAACTGAATCCAATTTGTCTTATGTCATTTCTGTAGAACTGCATCATATACCTTTGCTTACAGTAGTAAATATTTTGCCTTCAATATATTATATATAATCAATGTAGGTATCTTTTAAACTGCAGTTAACTTCAAATAATTATTGCTACAAAATTATACTCTAAGGTACATGAATCAAAATTCAAATGCCCTGTCTTTTTTTGTTTTGATTATTTTTCTTTTTGTAGGGTTTAAAGAAATGGTTATCCCTACCTGCAGATAACAGAATACCTGATGGATATCTGGAAAATTTGAAGATCAACATTCCACCATTTCATCAACCATTGAGCTATAGGTCTCATAGAACTTTCTTAGTAAATTTTTGATATACTATCTGCATCATCAGATCTGCTTTTTCTATTATCTGAATGTGAATCTTTTAATTTTTGGCAGTTATGGGAACTAAACCTCAAAATTTGCACAAGCTAGGCAAGCTCTGTCAATTAGCTAAAACACTACCCCTTAACTTAATATTATGTAAACCTTCTGGGTTTTATTATTTTCCATTCTTAAGGGTTTATTGGAACCCTTAACATGCATGCATACTGGAATGTGATTTAAGCTATATTATAGTTTATTTTTGGTAAATTTTACTAATATATGTTAGATATGCAGAATATGTACCACATATATCTTCTTAGATGCACTATACTAGATACAATGAACATTTGTTAATATATATGGATTACCCAGTGAAGTACCCAAACCACCACCCTATTCACAACTCAATGAATATCTGCAGTGTTAACACACCTGTGTGAGTAGTATGCAGTTGAATAAAATATCAAAAATCCAAGAAAGCCCCTTCTATTACCTTTCATTTCATTTAATACCCCTCATCTGTAGCCATGATCCCTGTCTCTTCTATACCAAAGATTAGTTTTACCTGCATGCATCATACTATTTTGATCATATTATTTTATAGTATGTTTTAATACCTGGAACTTTATTATTCTCCTAAGTACACATTCTTAGTTACCTTTAAAATGTTCAATACTTTTTTTCTTATTATTCTTATTTAAACCACTGAACTTGGTGTAATTTGGTATAGAAATTTATTTTCAAAAATTTACATAGACATGGAAATGTATATTATTTAAACAGTTTTATGTATATACACATATGTACTAAATGCTTTGTATCTTGATATGTATGAATATGTACAGTATGCATTTTTGTGGTTGGTTCTTTTTGCTGTGTTTGTGAGTTTTATCTAGGTTGTTGCATACAGTGATATTTCATTGTTTTTGTTGTGTGTTCTTTTACTGCATGAGTATATTTTACTTTTTTAGTGTATTACACTTTTTCAATTCTGTCGATGGTCATTTTGTTTCTATTCAGTTCTTACTATTATCACATAGTGCTAAAACCATTCCTGTGAATTTTTTTGCTTAACATATGTAACACTTCATACCTAGGAGTGGAATTATTAGATCATAATGTATATGATCTATCTATCTATATATATATATATATATATATATATATTATATAATATATAATATATATATATAATATATATAACACACCTGTGTGAGTAGTATGCAGTTGAATAAAATTTCAAAAATCCAAGAAAGCCCCATTACCTTTCATTTCATTTAATACCCCTCATCTGTAGCCATGATCCCTGTCTCTTCTATACCAAAGATTAGTTTTACCTGCATGCATCATACTATTTTGATCATATTATTTTATAGTATGTTTTAATATATATATATATATATATATATATATATATATATATATAATCAGACTTCCTAGAAAATACAAAAAGTTTTCCAAAGTAGTTGTACTAATTTATAATTCCAACATCAATGTATTATAGTTCTAATTGGTCTTCTTCCCATTTTTGAGGCTGTCTTTTTCTTTTTTAATTTTAACTTTCTGGTAAAATAGTGGTCTCACTTGTGATTTCATTTTGCATTTCATTGTATAATTTAAAGAGTTTTAAATATGTTTTTTGGTCATTTAGGTATCCTCTTTTGTAGATTAATTGCCCAAGTCTATTGTCTATTTCCTACTGGTTTTTGTACCTTTTCCTTATGGATTTAAAGAAATTCTTTACATTCCACATAAAGGAACTTTGTCAGATTTATGTTTTACAAACATCTTCTAGAATGTAGCAATTGTCCTACCAGTTGTTATTGAAAGGATAGTTATTCCTGGTGCACATTGATCTTTGACATAAGTTCAGGTGATTGCATATTACGTCTTTTGAATGACTAGAATTCTCTACTAGGGATACATATAAAGTGTTGTAATAAATAAAATGGGCAAAAAGTAAGTGGTTGGCAAGTCATAAGTCTTCAGAGAAGGAAGTACTTGAGATGGTTCTTGAAAGATGGGTAGGGATTAGTCAATTTGAAAATAAGTCTACGAATGAAGAGCATTCTAAGCAGATGAAATTTCATGCAATAAACTCAGAGATAGGAATGTGCATGTTATGTTAGGAAAATTGTAGCAGATAAGGTTTGATATGTAATAATTTATTTTAAAATAGGATTTCAAAGGATAGGATGAACCAGTGTATAAAAAGCATGAGATATCTTTTCAAGGAGTCTGAACCTCCCATGTAATAACAAGTGTTTCTTTAAACAAGTGCTGACACGATCACATTTTTTCTTTCAAATTATAGCTTCAGGTAAAGTAGGAAAAATGAGCTATAGGGAGAGATAGACAAGAGGCATGTAGATGAATTAGCAATTTATTCCAAATTAGGTATGGTGTGGCCACCACATGGAAAAATAAAGTAGAACACAGACCCTAGAGGTCATGCTGAGAGAAGATAGACAGAAACGGGTACCCAGCTAAAGTTTGTGTCTGAGGGAGAAACAATTGATGATGACCTCTTTCATTCTCACCACTATTTATTTCCTTTCCATATATTATATCATGGGATTTTTTTATTCAAAAAATCTTCTGTATTGACTAGATATTCTAAAGCATATAATTTCTTTATTCTGAAGAATATAATTACTTTATTCTGTATACACGCTAAACACATTGACAAAGTGTAACCAACTTGATTTTGGTACATGTCTGAACCAAACTGATTATCATAGTTTTGCACATCACTGCTTAAAACATTTTAAAATACATTTTGTCACTTGATTTTCTGGTCAAAAGTTTTCTTTGGCTCTCAATTTTTATAAAAGATTTGTACTTAAATGAATTCTTAATTACTTTTGCTCTGATTAGGAGTGAAAGAATGATTTAATACAATGTGATAGCTTTTTGGTGGGATTATCAAACCCAGGGTCTCCAGCATACTAAGTAAGTGTTCTGACAATGATCTCCATCCCCAATCCATACCATGAAGTTCTCAAAGCTGTCATTTAAAGAGTTGTCTCTTGCAGTGTATGTGAAACCCTATTATAAATGCTTAATAATTAGAGCTTTTTTTATTGTTGTCTGTTTCTATCCATTTCCCATGATTTTGATTTTGAAATGTCTTATTAGTTTCAGATTAATCATGCTAGCTATATTTAGGTTTCTATCCATGCATCCCTTTTGTTATCATTTACATTACTAAGCAGATTGTTTTCAATATATATTCAAAATTTATTCTTCAAAATGAAAAATCTTTATTTTGGTTTATATTTGAAGGTGGGAAGTAGGCAAATGAATGGAATAGTGGAAAAGGGGTGGGAAAAGAAAATTGTATTTCACAATACTAAGAATTCAAGTTTACATAGATGCCATATTCATTATATTTCTAAAATTAGATTTTTTTTCCACAGTGAGTTCTATTCTTCAATATATCAATCTGAATCTTAGACTTTATGTTTGAAGAACAAGGGTAAGGTTAGAAATAGATGGAAAGAAGTTGGGTAAAAACAAATATTCTTCACATGTATTATTAATAGTTCAAATTTCTGTGGATAACATAACATTCATCTTGGATGGGAATTAATAAAATGAACCCTAGAATTCATTTTTGCTGGAGGGAGTGACAAGGAAGGCTGATGGGATCTATAAATCCATGATATCAACATCAAGTCGACCCTCAGTTTGCATATTGCACTGTTTAACTCTAAGCAAGGAGCTGATCTCTTCTACATAATAGAACAAATGCTGTAAACCCTGAAATTTCACATTTTCCAAATAGCAATCATGAAAATCTGTCTACAGATATTGTGGAGTTTTCTTTGCAAGATGGAACTCATCATGCTTAGAGATTATAAATTCAGTTAGAGCTCTTTATTTTTCTTCATTGTTACCCTCTTATGATACTCTTGTTTGTTTTCCCAAAATATGTTTTATAGGGCACATATGTAACAATTTATAAAGGAAGAAGTAAGCTGACACAGAATTTGGTGGCATTAACAGAGATCTGTTTAGAACACAAAGAAGGCAAAACCAGTACAGTTATAAGAGAAGGTATATTTATTTAGACTATTTTAAAACCAAAGCTGTATAAGAGTAATTTTAAGAAACAAAAGTAGATAGAAATAATGTGCCTGGAAGATATAATTAGACATTTAAAACTATTTCTAAAACTAACATATTCAGTAGAAAGAAATTATTATTCTTAATGTATAGTGAAATACTATGAAGTCATTAAAAGTACTGACATAGATAAATATCTGATAGGGAAATTTTACATATTGGTACATGGGAAGCATGGTAACTGTAAATTAGAGGCATATATTAAATATAAGAAATAAATAAACTGTATATAAACATGTCATGATACCATTTTATTTAAAAAGTGAATTATTCAAAATTGGTTTGATTCAGACATGGTGGTAAATGCCTTCAATCCTGGTGGGTCAGGAGACCAAGGCAGGATGACAGATTTGAAGGCAGCCTCAGCAACTTAGCAAGGACCTAAGCATTTAGCTAGACCCTGCATCAAAATAAAAATTAAACAAAAAGCAGAGGAGCTTGGGATGTGGCTCAGGTTCAACCCCTGGTACAAAAACAAATAAATAAATAAATAGATAATAATATTTGAGGCAACTGTTGAGCAACATAGCAGAAGAAAGCCTACCTTGAACTGTATATAAATTAATCCCAGAGGCTCAAAAAATTAGCATTAAAGAAAAAAAGCAGAAGATGGTGAGTTGTAATATTATACATGACCTTAGGTACTATAATATCAAACTGAAAATTACAAAAATGGTAAAAGTTGATACCTTGGTTTTTCTACCACTCATCCCCTTGGCAAATTGCTGTTTTTAACTTAAGAGAATATTTTAACACTTGATTTATATGTTAAAATTACTTAAAGTTTTTATAAAATCTGATCTTCCACAGATTAAATAATTGAATTTCATTTCTGTTTTACAGTTTTACTCTTAAAGGTTTTAAAACATGAAAACATAGTAATCTTACATGACATTGTTCACCCAGATAATTTTTTTTGACTCTGGTCCTTGAGTATCTGGTAAGCATTTAAAAAATATTCAGTATTTTATATTTCTTTAGTAATAGATAGATTTTTTTAACAGCCCCAGGACCATCATTGTTTATTTATTGATATTTAAATTGATTAGGTGGTATATTCTGTATCTTTTCCTAACAAAAAATTTTCTTTAAAAAATTAATTACTATTAAGTTAATCAGCCATGCATTCTGAAAACTGTTATCATGTAGTAAAATGCTGAGCTTTTTCAGGGATGACTGTGGGAAAATCATGAGTATGCACAATGTAAAGGTATGTTTATTGTGTAATGTTAAAGTGTAAAGAAAATGAGCTAGATTGCACAGTGAAATATATCAACCTCATAACCAATCTTTGGAATTTTCTGTTTGGCTTATTTACTCAACTTCTATTTATTATACTACAGCTTTCCTGGAATCATACCTTTTTGTAAAACTACTTTATTTTAAAAGTCTTCTAAAATATTTTTGATATTATATTTCACATTATAACTGATTGTCCTACATGTGTAGAATAAATCTGCAGGTATATTTTACGTTCTGAAAAGAAATCCAAATGATGGGTACATTTTGCAAAAGGCCACCTTTAAATGGTGAACTTCCATAATATGTTAAAAATGGTCTTAAATTATATAATAACAGTGA
The DNA here is from genome assembly GCF_902686445.1 of Sciurus carolinensis. NCBI lineage: Eukaryota > Metazoa > Chordata > Mammalia > Rodentia > Sciuridae > Sciurus > Sciurus carolinensis. Next base: position 2,511,293 of record NW_025920107.1, on the reverse strand, counting down.
CTTTTCAGGGTTATGCATTATGAATAAGGGTTATAAGTAAGGCCAGAAACATGTAGGTATTCTGATTGCTTTGCTTGAAGTAACTCTCTGTATTGTCAGACGGAATAGTAAGATAATTGTGTATTTGTAGTACATCTAAAAATTCAAATAATGCTAAAGAAGTTTGCTATAAAAGTCAGATACACAAGAAACCCAGAAGTTATTATATAAATAAAAGCACTTGACATACTTGTGCTCTTATAGACTTCTTTGTTCTGAGTGGTATATTTTACATTTTCAAAGATTTTATTTGTCTAAAGTTCAACAGTTTATAGAAACTTATTTTGAAAATAGACTGTCCCATCTTGTGTGTTTGAAACCTTTATAATTCTGTAGATAGTAAATTAGTAACTTCAAACTCACATTTTTTAATAGTGAATTTGGTAAATATAAAGGAAAGTAAGTTTCTTTTATTGAAAGAGAGGTCTGAACATATGACTAGCACATTGCTAAGAATTTTAGAATAAGGCTTTAAAAGTATTTCCATGTACATTTCATGAAGATTATTTTCATCATAGTTTATATTTTCCTTTGCAATTTGTTGTGTTTGTAGATCTTCTAATTTTTTTAAATTCTGTTTTTTCTGCTATTATATTAGCACTAACTTGGAAAGCAAATAATCTTTAAATATCATAATTTGATGGAAGTGTGAGAAGTCTTTTAAGTCAGGTATAAATAGTTAAAAATATATTATTGTTTGTTAAATTTTCATTTAATGTTTTCCAAATGTAAAATTTAACAGGATTATATTGAAAGGTAGCTGTGCTCAACACTGAAACCCCAATGCATCCCAACAGAAGTATATTAAAATAGTAACTTTAGAGTTTTCAAAAATGTAAATAAATATGTGGAGTCTTAAGACTTCACAGCTTACAATTTATTCAGACCAGGCATTGTGGTACATGCCCACAACCCAGTTACTTGTGAAACTGAGGAAGGAGTATCACAAATTTGAGACCAGTCTGAGCAATTTGATGAGAACCTGTCTCAGAATTAAAATGCAAAAAAATTGGGGGCATAGCTCTGATGTACAGGGCTCTAGAGATCAATCCATACTACACCCCTTCAAAAAACCACTAGAGGCATTCCTGCCATAAATCACCTGCTGCCTTGGCTTATTCTTAGTATTCAGATACTGTTTTTCATCTACAAGTGAACCAAAGGTGCCTCATGAGTCTTCAGTACTTAAAGTTCTTTTTGCTAACCCCAGAAAATCAAGATGTGTTCCACATCTCCCTTTTTACCATAATACACACACAAAAACCTCTACCATTAGCCTTATTGGAATTGCTTTTTACAGAGCACTAGAGTGCATTACCCCTTTTTGAATCACAGTTAATTTTGAAACTGAGTCGAAATTGCTAAATGTAAAGTATCTAGGAGGTAGGTGTTTAAAGCTGATTGAGTTATTTTTATAATGGCTAATTTGCCAGGGTGTGCAGCCCCATCTCTCTGACATCTGAGACTTTACATAAAGCCACCAAGTCCAATGCCATATTTAAAGGTGCTGACACAGGTCAGATTGTTTTTTAAGGGAATAAGTGCCAGTATTTAATTGGCATACTGGATTTTTTTAATCAAACTATAAGCTTCAGTAGTATTGAGGATACATCAGTTTAGGCTGCTTTCTCTAATAAATGAACTATTACTATGAAAACAAAATTTTGTTATATTTATAACATTTATTTTCATAGACACTGTTGATAAAAAATGATAGATGCTTCAAATTGAACAATGAATTAAAATTGAGAAAACAACTCAAAATGGAAAAGGCATTGTCCTTAAAATGACATAATTTCTTGTGTTTTTTTCTTTTACTAGTCTAGACCAGTTGCTTTTCTACTTACCATAACTTATGCTAATATTGGGGTCTTAAGCCCCCTTGCTCTTCTCAACCAGTGACAAGGGAAGGAGCACTCCCCAACAAGGTCACACAGGGAAAGGTAGGGCCCACTGAAAGCTGGCATGCAGCCCTCCAGGCAGAGGACAATTAGACATGTCAGGGAGACCAGTCACAGCAGGAACTCATTTATTGAAGAAATCACACAACTTTTATATAGGGTGGAATCTAGGTGAGAACCAATCAGCTTAAAGGTCAGCAAGGGGGGGTTACACAGGTAAGAGTCCTATAGGACTATATGGCAAGCAAGAGCTGATCACATTCACCAATCTGTTGTTAACCAATCCCTGATGGTGGTCCAATTTATCATCATTAACTTTTGAAACTGCCTTTGAGGCCTTAATCTTGCTCACTCACCAGGGAGTATGGAGTCAGCCTAAGTTAGTTAACATGTAATTAGTCCCAACAATGCTAATACCAAAGTATATCTTGATATCTGTAAGACTAATTTTTACTTATTTGCTTTTGTAGCTGTTTCTATACCAAATTTTCTCTGGATTAACTTATTGCCACAGAAGAATGGTGTTGCATCGAGACTTGAAACCACAGAACCTTCTCACTAATGAAAATGGAATTTAAAGCTAGCAGAATTTGGTATGGAATAATTAAATATTTATAAATTCCTCCAGGTGGTTAGGTATAAAAGAACAACCATTGTCACAAGGTGTTATCACTTTCATATGAGTTTGGAAATTTTTTCTGAACCCTCTGAACAATATTTGGCAGAATTTTGTGGGTGGTTTGCATTGGCTGTTAGCAAAAATACTAAAAGACGTGGGTTCCCAGGTGTGGCCATGGACACCAGGTTTCTGATACCCTTTCCGGGAGTGTCCAGAGGTAAAAATATATTTTCAGAACTGTATTAAATGTTATTTGCTTTTTTCCCCTGTGCTAATATTTGAACTGTTGATCCAGAAGCAATAAGAATAAAACTGCTCTTTCCTGGTATACATTCAGGCAGTGCCACCATAGTATATCATGGTATTCTTCACCACTGCACACTCTTAGAGAAAAAGTATCTGTTACACTTAAAATATTTTGCCAAGTAATAAAATGCATTAATTTTATTAAATTTTCATCCTTGAGTAAATAAATAGTATTTTTGTGTTGTATATGTATGATGAAATGGGAATTATATAAAAACATATGGACTTCACACAGAAATACTACAGTTATCTCAAGGAAAAATTTTTGGGTGATTATTTGACTACAAAGTGAACTATCCCCTCCCCCCTTTTTTTAAGGAATATCATTTATTCTAGAAAAAATGACCAACAGACAAAGTGTGGTTATCCAGACTTAGATATTTGGCGGATTTTTCTTGAAATTATTGAATTAAGCTTGTCACTTCAAGGAAACCAACTGTAGGTATTTCTTGCCAGTACTAAAATTCAGGCTTAGAAATACAAATTAGATTTTGAAATTTTGGATCTGCTGCTTTAAGTTTAATATCTTCTCACTACTTAGAAACTTTTCTGATGAGGTCAGTTGTGATATTAACAAATAGAAGTTTTTTTTTTTTAATTTTGAATAAATATATAAAAATTTCAATCTGTAACTCATGAATAAATATTTTATCCAGTTATCAGCACCTCATATTATAGAATCATGCATGGTAAAAGATTCATTTAAAGTTCAAGATAAACCAGTGAATTTTCAAAAAAGTATGAATAGTTTATGGATATAATTTAAGTTACCATATAACCTTGAAAAAAAAACTTAACCTAATTCTAATATATCAAAGAACACTATCTACAAAAATTATAAAATACTATTAAAATGTTTCTCTTCTTTTCCAACTTCATATCTGTGAGATTTGATTTTCTTCATATAGCTATATGTATTATGATATGTTGTGATATGGAGTAAAGCAACATTTCACAACAGATAGAAAGCAAAAGCAAATATAGAATACAGCTTTCCATCTTTTTTTTTTTTTTTTTGGTGGTGCTGGGGATTGAACCCAGGGCTTTGTTCATGTGAGTCAAGCACTCTACCAACTGAGCAACCTCCCCAGCCCTAGAATACAGTTGTCTTCTATCAAAATAGACTCTAAACAATTTATTAAAATGTTAAAAAAACATTCTTAACTTATTTTTTTGGAAAAAAATTTCATAAAAATGTTATTTATGCTAACATGAAAGGTGTTTTTAATGCATAATTAAATATTTTTTCTCATATTTTATGGTAAACATCAGCAGTAATCCATATAAGTAAAAATACTTGGGGTTCTTAATAATTTTTAAGAGCTTAAGATGAGTTTCAAGACCCAAGAATTTAAAATCCACCTCTGAAATGGGGTTCTTTTATGTGCTTGCCACCATGACTGCATTTATTATGTGCTTAGTAATCTAATTGGTAGTTCACTTAGTAATCTAATTAGTAGTTACTTACTTATATCATTTTAGGTAATCTGGTTTTGCAGGTGAGATGTAAAAAGTTAGAAGTGGATGGGGCAGGGGGAGGGCCAAAGTGATTCAGGCAGGCAAGGGCCCAGGGGGCATTAATTAGCAGCTCCTTGCTTGAAGTCCTTGATAAGGGCAGGTAAATTTGGTAACTAATGAGCTCCAGAGATTCTTAACATTTCATTCTCCCAGGGACAGTCTCCAACTTCCAGAGGCAGATGGCCTTCATGTCCTTCATTTCCTGGATTTGACCTGATCCCCTATTTTTACACTAACTGCCTGTCCCCAATTCTGGCTTCAGAATCATATGACATTTAGTTAGTTGAGTTTGTGAGATTGTATATTTTATTTCTTACCAATAACAAAATTCTAATTGTAGACCAGGAACCTATTTGGACAAGCATGCTAGTTCATGAACTTCTCAGGAGCAGGAGAGTAAAGTATTGGGGCAACTACAACTGACAACATGCAAAGCTATAGGATAAGCAAATTTATAGCTCTTTCCTTAACCTCCTTATAACTCAATCTTAGCATCTGAAAGATAAATCAGAAAGGTACCTTCCATCATATTAATTACCAAAAATTATAGAAAATAATTTGCTTTACTTATTTCTCAAAGTTGTGAGATTAATAGTAAAATTGATAATACATAAAATGGTGTCAGCATTGATCCAGTTACTGTTAGCCATGATTTAACTTTCTGGTATTGCTTATCCAATTTAATAAAGAATTGATTTAAGTTTTTTGATATTTTTTATATTTTAATCAGATATATAAAATTATGTCATAAAGCATTATATGTAATAGTAATCTCAGCCTAAAAAAAGTTTTCTTGTTTGAAATAAAATATATGGTAAAAAGAAATTTATTTTCTTAATCTACCTTTCAAAATTACTCTTTCTTCAAATGATCAGGATTTAGAGGCTTAGAGATGATAATAATTCTAGTGCTAATGACAGATAAAATTGGGAACTCTAGTCTTCATTTCTGGATAATTAGTGTATTCCATATTAAATTGACAAAGGAATGGCAAATGTTTTGCATCATTTACAGTAATTAGTAATACTCAAAAGCAATGAGGTCTCTCTTAGTCTAAACGTATCCATGTAACAAGAAGAATACAAAGTACAATGTAATTTCTATTCCATGGAAACCTTTTCTGAATGGACTTTTGCAAGGAAATTGTCAGTAAAACTCAACTGGATTGTAGACTAATGACTTCAGGATATTTAATTTAAAAAAGTGGTATAGCAAGTAAATGTTAGAATTGGGTTAAAGGTGATAAAAGCTTATAACTGTGACAAGTAAAATTGTGTATCTCAGTGTCACTGACCTATTTTAGATTAATTTAATTTTAGCTGGAAAATAATTTTGGCACTATGACTTATGGACAAAAGGAAAACATATTTAGCTTAGATTAAGATAAACTAAACATCTACACATAAAAGTTAGTAAAAATGTGTGGTCTCAGAATTATTGTATTTAGATTAATTATATAATGATATGCTGACACAAGACCAGATGTAGTCAGCAAATTCATAAAACCAATTTTGTTGAAGCTTCAAGAAGCCATGGAGTAGCCATCTCAGTATTCCTGTGAATGGAGTCATGTCAAGGATAGGGACTAAGAAATCCTCTATATTATTAATTGATTTCAATATATTTAATTATTTGTTTTCTTTTCCCTACTAAGGGCTAGCCAGAGTCATATCAGTTCCCACAAGATTTACTCAAGTGATATTGTCACACTATGGTATCAGCCACCTGATATGCTTCTTGGTTCTGCACAGTACTCAACACAGATTGACAAGTGGTAAATATATACAATACAAAATTACTACATTTATAATTTTGAAATCATGTAGCTGATAACAGAGGGCATGCTAGTGATCTTAAAAGAGTTGTTATTTTAAAGAGTCCCAGCATAAGCAGTGAATAAAAATTCTGGCATTGTATCAAGGTTATCTATGTTTAAATATCAATTTCATCAAATCACTGTCCTGTGCCTTAGATTTCACATTTAAGTAAATGGGAATATTTAACAATAACTACTTTAATATTATGTACATAGTGCTAAGGCCAAATTAATTAAAATGTAAAAAAAAACCCAGAAAAGTATTGATTGACACAGTAATTGAAAGCAAAATTATTTTATCAAAATCTACCAGTTTTAAGTTGTTCTAAAAACAATAATCAAAATACCATAACCAGAAAAAATAAGCTCTGACAAAAGTTTAGAACAACACTTATGTATAATAAGTAACTTATAAATAGTTGCTGTCAGTTACTGAAATTATGTCATCTAGTAAAATAAAAAGACAGTCTAAGGGACCTGATTCATCTGGGAGAGGGTAATGAATATGGTGTGTTCTCCAGTGTCAACCCTGGGGGCAGGGCCCTATAGTCCCAGGTGTGAAGAAAGGAGATGTGCATGTGGAGGAGAGGTTCCTGTGCATATTTAAGCATAAAAGGGCATTTTGTAAGTCTGGTTGAGTTAAACTATTTTATATATAAACTGGACTGAACAAATCTCTTTCCTTCTTGAGAAGAGGTACCTGTAATATTTTATTTTCAAAAGTTCATTCTTCACAAACTGAATTATTTCCTACTCTACCTAAAATAATGCATTAAAAAATGTGAGACCTAGCAGTTCTGTGTGACACTTTCTGGCACTGTAGAGTACTGAACCTGTCAGTCTGGGTCTCCACTTTTCTATTATTTTTCCTGCCTCTCCTCCCCTACATGCACACCAGTCTTCCTGTATCAGACACAGATGGAGACATTTTTGAACTCACCCATGAAAGCCAGAACTAGGTCAGCCTGGAAGTGAGATTAGGTAGACAACTAACATCTGCCACCAAACCTGTCAGTTCACATTCTTCTTTATCAAAAAAACTAGCCTAAAAGAAGAACAATGGTTTGAGGTTTTTCTTCATTATTTCTCCTTTCTCAGTACAGAGCAGTTGATAGAATTTAAGATTCAAATCATGAAGGGATCATTTTTTAAACCCATTCCACTCTCTCAAACTCAACCTCAGTAATTAAATGTACATCTTTATTTATCTGTATTAAAGTGTTTTTTGATGTTCCATATTGAAGGGTAGGTAACAAGATACATTTCCAAACTTGTTTCCATATGGAAAAAGTAGAGTTTGGGTTATTCCAAGTAAATGGAAGAAAACCTACACACTACCTCCAAACACCTCTCATCATAAAGTATTTCTTCCACAGAAAAATAATCTCACAGTGAAAATGATACATATATGAAAGTGAATAAAGATTTGCAATCACAGATAAGACATGTACAGAGACCAATGTTCAGCGGGTATAGTTCTAAAAAACTTCAGCCATAGCACTTTAACACTGATCAAGCAAACATTAAAAGAATTTGGGGGTTTGCTTCTCTTTGTAGCCTATTTTGACTAAAGTACTTTTTAAAATTTTATTTTTATTGTAAACAAATGGGATACATGTTGTTTCTGTTTGTACATGGAGTAACAGTATACCATTTGCGTAATCATGCATTTACACATGGTAATGATGTTTGATTCATTCTGTTATTTTTTCCTTCTTCCCACACCTCCCACCCCTCTTTTCCATTTATACAGTCCCTCCTTCCTCCATTCTTGCCCTACCAGCTCCCCATTAAGTATCATCATCCACTTATCAGTGAGATAAATCATCTTTTGGTTTTTTGAGATTGGCTTATCTCACTTAGCATGATATTCTCCAATTTCATTCATTTGCCTGCAAATGCCATAATTCTATTATTCTTTATAGATCAGTATTATTCCATTGTACATATATACCACGTATTCTTTAGCCATTCTTTATCCATTAGATGTCCTAGATTGAAGGACATCTAGGTTCATTCCACAATATGGCTATTGTGAATTGAGCATCTATGAACATTGATGTGGCTGTATCTCTGTAGTATGCTGATTTTAAGTCCTTTGGGTATAGGCCAAGGAGTGGGATAGCTGGGTTAAATGGTGGATCCATTCCAAGTTTTCTAAGGTCTCCACACTGCTTTCCAGAGTGGATGCACTAATTTGCAGGCCCACCAACAATGTATGAGTGTACCTTTTTCCCCACATCCTCTCCAACACCTATTGTTGATTGTATTCTTGAAAATATCCTTCAAATTGGGGTGAGATGGAATCTTAGGGTAGTTTTGATTTGCATTTCTCTTATTAATAAAGATGTTGAACATTTTTCCATATGATTGTTGATTGCTTGTAGATCTTCTTCTGTGAAGCATCTGTTCATATCCTTAGTCCATATGTTGATTGGGTTATTTGTATTCTTCTTGTAGAGCTTTTTGAGTTCTTTATAGATTCTGGAAATTAGTGCTCTATCTGAAATATGAGTGGCAAAGATATTCTCCCACTCTGTAGACTCTCTCTTCACATTGCTGATGGTATCCTTCGCTGAGAGAAAGTTATTTAGTTTGAATCTGTCGTAGTTATTGATTCTTGCTTTTATTTCTTGTGATATGGGAGTCCTGTTAAGGAAGTCTGATCCTAAGCCAACAAGTTGAAGATTTGGACCTACTATTTCTTCTATAAGATGCAGGATCTCTGGTCTGATTTCAAGGTCCTTGATCCACTATGAGTTGATTTTTGTGCAGGGTGAGAGATAGGGATTAATTTCATTCTATTGCATATGAAATTCCAGTTTTCCCAGCACCGTTTGTTGAAAAGGCTCTCTTTTCTCCATTGCATATTTTTGGTAACTTTGTCTATTATGTGAAAATTGTATTTATTTGGGATTGTGTCCGTGTCCTCTATTCTGTACCATTGATTTACCTGTCTATTTTGGTGCCAATACCATGCCATTTTTGTTACTATTGCTTTGTAGTACAGTTGAAGTTCTGGTATTGCAATAACCCTGTTTCATTCTTCCTGCTCAGGATTTGTTTAGCTATTGTGGTTTTCTTATTCTTCCAGATGAATTTCATGATTGCTTGCTCTATTTCTGTGAGGTACATCATTGGGATTTTAATTCAAGTTGCAGTGAATCTGCATAGCACTTTTTATAGTCTGATCATTTTGACAATATTAATTCTGCGTACCCAAGAACATGGGAGATCTTTCCATCTTCTAAGGCCTTCCTCAATTTCTTTCTTTAATGTTTTGTAGTTTTCATTGTAGAGATCTTTTACCTCTTTGGTTAGATTGATTCCCAAGTATTTTCTTTTTTTTTTGAGGCTCTTGCAAATGGAGTTGTTTTCCTCATTTCCCTTTCAGCTGTTTCATCACTTGCATATAAAAATGCTTTAGATTTATGCATGTTGATTTTGTAGCCTGCTATTTTGGTGAATTCATTGACGAGGTCTAGAAGTTTTATGGGGGAGTATTTTGGATCCTCTAAATATAGAATAATGTCATCAACAAATAGTGACAACTTAAGTTCCTCTTTTCCTATTCATATTCCTTTAATTTTAAATTCTTTAGTCTCTCTAATTGCTCTGGGTAGTGTTTTGAGTACAATGTTGAATAGAAGTAGTGAAAGAGGACATCCCTATCTTGTTCCCATTTTTAAAGGGAATGGTTTCAGTTTTTCTCCATTGAGAAGGATGTTGGTCATGGGCTTAGCGTAAGAAGCCTTTACAATGTTCAGTTATTTTCCTACTATCCCTATATTTTTCTAGTGTTTTGACCATGAAGGGGTGTTGTCTTTTGTCAAATGTTTTTTCTGCATCAATTGACATAACCATATGATTCTTATCCTTTTTTTAAACATTTTTTATTGTAAACAAATGGGATACATGTTGTTTCTCTGTTTGTAAATGGCGTAAAGGCATACCATTTTTGTGATCATAAATTTACATAGGGTAATGCTGTTTGATGCATTCTGTTAATTTTTCCATTCACCCCCACTCCTCCCACCCCCTTTTTCCCTCTATACAGTCCTTCCTTCCTCCATTCTTGCCCCACTCCCTAACCCTAACTCTAACCCTAACATTAACCCGTCCCACCCCCCATTATGTGTCATCATCCACTTATTAGCGATATCATTTGTCCATTGGTTCTTTGAGATTGGCTTATCTCACTTAGCATGATATTCCCCAATTTCATCGATTTTGCCTGCAAATGCCATAATTTTATCATTCTTTATGGCTGAGTAATTTTCCATTGTTTATATATACAACAGTTTCTTTATCCATTCATCAATTGAAGGACATCTAGGTTGGTTCCACAATCTGGCTATTGTGAACTGAGCAGCTATGAACATTGATGTGGCTGTATCTCTGTAATATGCTGATTTTAAGTCCTTTGGGTATAGGCCAAGGAGTGGAATAGCTGGGTCAAATGGTGGTTCCATTCTGGGTTTTCTGAGGAGTCTCCACACTGCTTTCCAGAGTGGCTGCACTAATTTGCAGCCCCACCAGCAATGTATGAGAGTACCTTTCTCCCCGCATCCTCGCCAACACTTGTTGTTGCTTGTATTCTTGATAATCGCCATTCTAATTGGGGTGAGATGGAATCTTAGGTTGGTTTTGATTTGTATTTCTCTTATTACTAGAGATGTTGAACATTTTTCCATATGATTGTTGATTGCTTGTAGATCTTCTTCTGTGAAGTGTCTATTCATTTCCTTAGCCCATTTGTCGATTGGATTACTTTGCATTCTTGGTGTAGAGTTTTTTGAGTTCTTTATAGATTCTAGAGTTTAGTGGTCTATCTGAAGTATGAGTGGCAAAGGTTATCTCCCACTCTGTAGGCTCCTTCTTCACATTGCTGATAGTTTCCTTTGCTGAGAGAAAGCTTTTTAGTTTGAATCTATGCTAGTTATTGATTCTTGCTTTTATTTCTTGTGCTATGGGAGTCCTGTTGAGGAAGTCTGGTCCTAAATCGACATGTTGAAGATCTGGACCAACTTTTTCTTCTATAAGATGCAAGGACTCTGGTCTGATTCCGAGGTCCTTAATCCATTTTGAGTTTAGTTTCGTGCATGGTGAGAGATATGGGTATAGTTTCATTCTGTTCCATATGGATTTCCAATTCTCCCAGCACCATTTGTTGAAGAGGCTATCTTTTCTCCATTGCATATTTTTGGCACCTTTGTCTAGTATGAGAAAATTGTATTTATTTGGGTTTGTGTCCGTGTCCTCTATTCTGTACCATTGATCCACCTTTCTATTTTGGTGACAATACCATACCATTTTTGTTACTATTGCTTTGTAGTAGAGTTGAAGATCTGGTATTGCGATACCCCCTGCTTCACTCTTTCTGCCAAGGATTGCTTTAGCTATTCTGGGCTTTTTATTCTTCCAGATGAATTACATAATTGCTTACTCTATTTCTGTAAGGTTCATCATTGGGATTTTAATTGGAATTGCATTGAATCTGTATAGCACTTTTGGTAGTAGGGCCATTTTGACAAAATTAATTCTTCTTATCCAAGAACATGGGAGATCTTTCCATCTTCTAAGGTTTTCTTTAATTACTTTCTTTACTGTTCTGTAGTTCTCATTGTAGAGGTCTTTCACCTCTTTTGTGAGATTGATTCCCAACTATTTTATTTTTTTCGATGCTATTGTGAATGGGGTAGTTTCCCTAATTTCTCTTTCTGAAGATTCATCACTTATGTATAAAAATGCCATAGATTTATGTGCATTGATCTTATATCCCACTACTTTACTGAATTCACTTATGAGATCTAAAAGTTTTCTGGTGGAATTTCCTGCTTCCTCTAAGTATATAATCATATCATGAGCAAATATGGATACTTTGATTTCTTCTTTTCCTATTTGTATCCCTTTAATTTCTTTGGTCTGTCTAATTGCTCTGGCTATAGTTTCAAGGATGATATTGAAAAGAAATGCTGAAAGGGGGCATCCCTGCCTTGTTCCAATTTTTAGGGGGAATGCTTTCAGGTTTTCACAATTTAGAATGATATTAGCCGTGGGCTTAGCATAGATGGCCTTTACAATGTTAAGGAATGTTCCCACTATCCCTATTTTTTCTAGTGTTTTGAGCATGAAGGGGTGCTGTATTTTATCAAATGCTTTTTTTGCATCTATTGAAATAATCATGTGTATCTTGCCTTTAAGTCTATTGATATGGTGAATTACATTTATTGATTTCCTGATGTTGAACCAACCTTGCATCCCTGGTATGAAACCCACTTGATCATGATGCACTATCTTTTAGTATGTTTTTGGATGCAATTAGCTAAAATTTTGTTGAGAATTTTTGCATCGATGTTCATTAAGGATATTGGTCTGAAATTTTCTTTCCTCGATCTGTCTCTGTCTGGTTTAGGTATCAGGGTGAGATTGGCTTCATAGAATGAGTTTGGGAGGGTTCCTTCCTCTTCTACTTTATGGAATACTTTGAGAAATATTGGAAAGAGCTCTTCTTTAAAGGTTTTGTAGAACTCGGCTGAGAACCCATCAGGTCCTGGACTTTTCTTTGTTGGTAGGCTTTTGATGACTTCTTCTATTCATTACCTGAAATTGGTCTATTTAAATTGTGTATGTCCTCCTCGTTCAGTTTAGGCAATTCATATGTCTCTAGAAACCTGTTGATGTCTTTGAAATTTTCTATTTTCTTGGCGTATAGATTTTCAAAATTGCTTCTAATTATGTTTTGTATTTCAGTTGTGTCTGTTGTGATATTTCCTTGTTCAGTCTGAATTTTAGTGATTTGGATTTTCTCTCGTCTTCTCTTTGTTAGTGTGGCTAAAGGTTTATCCATTTTGTTTATTTTTTTGAAAAACCAACTATTTATTTTGTCAATTTTTTGTATTGTTTCTTTTGTTTCAATTTCATTAATTTCAGCTCTGAGTTTAACTATTTCCTATTTTCTCCTACTTTTGGTGTTGGTCTGTTCTTCTTTTTCTAGGGCTTTTTTTTTTTTTGAGCTGTAGTGTTAGGTCATTTATTTGATGAGTTTTACTTCTTTTATTAAATGCGCTCTATGAATTAAATTTTCCTCTAAGTACTGCTTTCATAGTGTCCCAAAGATTTTGATATGATGTTTCTCTGTTCTCATTTACCTCTAAGAATTTTTTAATTTCCTTTCAAATATCTTTTGTTATCCATTCATCATATAATAGCATATTGTTTAATCTCCAGGTGTTGGAGTAGATTCTGTTTTTTACTCTTTCATTTATTTCTAACTTCAATCCATTATGATCTGATAGAATACAAGGTAGTGTCTCTATCTTCTTGTATTTGCTAACATTAGCTTTGTGGCATAATATATGGTCTATTTTAGAGAAGGATCCATGTGCTGCTGAGAAGAAAGTGTATTCACTCTTGGTTGGATGGTATATTCTCTAAATGTCTGTTAGGTCTAAATTATTGATTGTGTTATTGAGATCTATGGTTTCTTTGTTCAATTATTGTTTGGAAGATCTATCCAGTGGTGAGAGAGGCGTGATAAAATCACCTAGTATTATTGTGTTATGGTCTACTTGGTTTCTAAAATTGAAAGGATTTGTTTGACATACATGGATGAGCCACTGTTTGGAGCATAGATGTTTATGATTGTTATATCTTGCTGATTTATGCTTCCCTTAAGCAGTATGAAATGTCCTTCTTTATCCCTTCTGACTAACTTTGGCTTGAAGTCCACATTATCTGAAATGAGAATGGATTCTCCATTTTTTTTGCTGAGTCCATGTGCATGGTATGATTTTCCCATCCTTTCACCTTTAGTCTATGGGTATCTCTTTCTATGAGGTGAGTTTCTTGCAGGCAACATATTGTTGGATCTTCCTTTTTAATCCAATCTGCCAGTCTATGTCTTTTGATTGATGATTTAAGGCCATTAATTTTCAGGGTTATTATTGAGATATGATTTGTATTCACGGTCCTTTGGTTCATTTTTTAAATTTTATTCATTTATTTATTTTTTTGACACAACTTGGTTCCTCCTTCATTTGACAGTTTTTTTAGGATAATTCCTCCCTTTGCTGATTTGCTTCTTTGTTTTTTATCTCTTCCTCATGAAATATTTTGCTGAGAATGTTCTGTAATGCTGGCTTTCTTTTTGTAAATTCCTTTAGCTTTTGTTTATCATGGAAGGATGTTATTTCATCATCAAATTTGAAGGTAAGTTTTGCTGGGTATAAGATTCTTGGTTGGCATCCATTTTCTTTCACAACTTGAAAAATGTTGTTGCAGGCCCTTCTAGGTTTTAGGTTCTGGATTGAAAAATCTGCTGATATTCATATTGGTTTCCCCCTGAATGTCATTTTGTTCTTTTCTCTCGACGCCTTTAAAATTCTGTCTTTATTTTGTATGTTAGGTATTTTCATTATAATGTGCCATGGTGTGGGTCTGTTGTAATTTTGTGTATTTGGAGTCCTATAAGCCTCTTGAACTTGATTTTCCATTTCATTCTTCAGATTTGGGAAATTTTCTGATATTATTTCATTGAATAGATTGTTCATTCCTTTGGTTTGTTTCTCTAAGCCTTCCTCAATCCCAATAATTCTCAAATTTGGCCTTTTCATGATATCCCATAATTCTTGCAGATTCTGTTCATGATTTCTTACCACCTTCTCTGTTTGTTCAACTTTGTTTTCGAGGTTAAATATTTTGTATTCAATATCTGAAGTTCTGTCTTCCAGCTGTTCTATCCTATTGGTTATGCTTTCTTTGAAGTTTTTAATTTGGTTTATTGTTTCCTTCATTTTAAGGATTTCTGTTTGTTTTTTTTTTTCAATATCTCTAACTCTTTATTGAAATGATCTTTTGCTTCCTGTATTTGCTCTGTTAACTGTCGATTGGTGTGATCATTCAATGCCTGCATTTGCTCTTTCATCTCATCGTTTGCTTCCCTGATCATTTTAATTATGTACATTCTGAGCTCCCTTTCTGTCATTTCTTCTGCCATGCTGTCATTGGATTTTATTGATGTAGCATCTAGATTTGTTTGGGGAATTTTCTTCCCTTGTTTCCTCATATTGTTCAGGAATCAGTGGTTCATTAAGATATTGCAGATTTCCTCTATTGACTTCTAATGTCCCTGAAGATTGCTAGTATATCCACTCTTATCCTTCAGTAGACTGCAGTCTTGGAGAAAGTTGATAATGCAGTGCTCCACAAGGAAGCTGCCTCTCTGGGGTTGGTGACCCTCAGGTGGTGTATATTCCCTGATAGTGGGCAGAGGTGCCTCCACTTGTTGACCAATGGTCATCCAAAGGGGAACTAGGTTGTGGGCTGAGGCAAGGCCTGTTTGTGCCTGTGTTTCTGGTTTTACCGTCCTTGTGGGAAAACCTCACCCGGTGGGGAAGACTCACCCAGTGGGGAAGTCTCGCTGGTCAATTCCCCTCCTAGAGGTTCCCCTCAATCTACAACTACCACCTGGGCTGGGCTGTCATCCTCTGATACGTTCCCAGGGACCCGGACCTACCTCCTGGGCCTGGGAGCCTCACCCTTCGCAGAAGAGTCTCCTTAGGCTACCTCTCCTCAGAGAATCTGCCCGCAGTCCTGGAACATTCGCTCTGCCCCTGGGCGTGTCTCTGTGCATCTCTTCCAGCAAGAAGCCGGTCCTGGGACCCTGCTCTGCACCTAATCGCCTGGCTATGTGGCCCCCTCCCTTGAGCCGCCACCTGGAGCCCCGCACAATAGCTCTGAGTCCCAGAGACCCACCACACACCACTTCCTCCCGACAGCCGCCCGGTTTCCGACACAGTCACTAGGAGTCCAAGCAACTCACTTCACGTCTCCTCTTTCTGCCAACCGCCCGTAACCCTAGGCAGTCACTCTGAGTCCAAGTGACCAGCCCTTTTTCTCCTCCTCCTCTGGGTAGACCCCCGGGTGTTCAGGAGTGGTCGCTCGGAGACCAAGGGACCCACCGCGCTCCTCTTCCAGGCAGGCCACCTGCGTTCAGGAGCGGTCACTTTGAGTCCAAACAACTCACCACTCGCCGTCTCCTCCTCCAGCAACCGCCTGCGGCTCTGATGCAGTCACTCCTAGACCAAGCGACCAGCTGCTCCTTTTCTCCTCCTCCGGGCAACCCCCTGGGTGTTCAGAAGCGGTCACTCTGAGTCCAAACAGCTTGCCACACAGCTTCTCCTCTGACAAACCCCTGTAGCTCTGATGCAGTCACTCCTAGACCATGCAACTTGCCACACTTCTCCTCTTCCTCCGGGCAACCCCCCGGGTGTTCACAAGTGGTCCTTCTGAGTCTAAACAGCTCACCACACATCTTCTCCTCAGGCAGCCGCCCGGAGCCCCAGTGGTTGCTCCGAGTCAAAGCGCTGTGCTGAGCCACCTCCTCTATGATGATCCCAGTTGTCCATGTTTATAGCTCCAGTGGGGGGAGGGGCGTCTTGCGGAGCAACTCTACTTCACAAAGTTCCCTGCGTTCTGGGGCTACTGCCCCATCCGGGACACCTCCCCAACGGGAGAGACTCACCCGGTGGCTTTGAGTTGGTCCCAAGTCTCTCACTATCTCCTCTTTTCAATCCTGCATCCTGGAGCAACACAAAATGCAGCTGCCCTCTAGGCTGCCATCTTGAAAACCGATTCTTATCCTTTAGTCTATTGACATGATGGGTTATGTTTATTGATTTATTGATGGTTAATCATCCTTGCATTCCAGGGATTAACCCCACTTGATCGTGTTGCATGATTTTCTTAATATGTTTTTGGATACGGTTTGTCAATATTTTGTTAAGAATCTTTGCATCTATATTCATCAAGGATATTGGTCTAAAATTTTCTTTCCTTGATGTGTCTTTTCCTGGTGTGGGTATGAGGTGATATTAGCTTCATAGAATGAGTTTGGTAGGGTACCCTCCTTTTCTATTTCCTGGGATACTTCGAGAAGTATTTAATGAGTTCTTCTTTGAAGGTCTTGTAGAACTCAGCTGAGGATCCATCTGGTCCTAGGCTTTTCCTAGATGGTAGGTTTTTAGTGACTTCCTCTATTTTGTTTCTTGACATTGATCTGTTTAAATTGTGTATGTCCTCCTGGTTCAGTTTGGGAGGAGTCTGTGTTCTAGAAAATTTCCATGTTTTTGGTAGTTTCTATTTTATTGGAATATGGATTTTCAAATTGCTTCTCATTATGTTCTGTATCTCAGTGCTGCCTGTCATGATATTTCCTTTTTCATCGTGTATTTTAGTAATTTGAGTTTTCTCTCTCCTTCTCTTTGTTATTGTGGCTAAGGGTTTGTGTATTTTGTTTACTTTCTCAAAGAACAAACTTTTTGTTTTGTCAATAATTAGAATTGTTTCTTTTTTTTCAATTTCATTGATTTCAGTTCTGATTTTAGTTATTTCCTGTCTTCTACTACTTTTGCTGTTATTCTCTTGTTCTTTTTCTAGGACCTTGAGCTTTAATTTTAGGTCATTTAGTTGTTGACTTTTCATTCTTTCTTAAATGTGCTCAATGCAATGAACTTCCTCTCAGTACCACTTTCATAGTATCCCAGAGATTTTACTATGTTGTGTCATCATTCTCATTGACCCGTAAGAATTTTTTCATCTCTTCACTGATGTTTTCTGTTATCCATGTTTTATTCAGTAGCGTATTATTTAGTCTCCAGATGTTGGAGTAATCTCTGTTTTTTATTTTGTCATTGATTTCTACTCTTTCCATTATGATCTGATAGACCACAAGGCAGTATCTCTATTTTTTTTGCATTTCCTAAGTGCGTCTTTGTGGCACAACATATGGTCTGTTTTCAAGAAGGTTCCATGTGATGCTGAGAAGAAATTGAATCTGCTCTTTGAGGGATGGTATATTCACTATATGTCTATTAACTCTAGGTTACTGATTGTGTTATAGAGTTCTATGGTTTTTTTGGTTGGTTTTTGTTTGGAAGATCTATCTAGTAGTGACAGCAGTGTGGTAAAGTCACCTAGAATTATTGTGTTGTGGTCTATTTGATTCCTGAAATTGAGAAGAATTTGTTTGATATAGGGATGCACCACTGTTTGGGGCATAAATATTAACTCTCATTATGTCTTCCTGATTTATGGTTCCCTTAAGAAGTATAAAATGTCTGTCTTTCTTTATCCCTTCTGAATAACTTTGGCTTGAAGTCCACTTTTTCTTTTATAAGGAAGAAAACCCCTGCTTATTTACTGAGTCCATGTGCAAGGTAGGTTTTTGCCCATACTTTCACCTTTAGTCTGTGGATATCTTTTTGTATGAGATGAGTGTCTTGCAGGCAGCACATTGTTAAGTCTTTTTTTTAAATCCATTCTGCCAGTCTATGCCTTTTGATTGATGAGTTTAGGCCATTAACATTCAGGGTTATTATTGAGATATGATACATATTCCCAGTCATTTTGGTCTTATTTTTGGTTTTTAAATTGGCTTCTTTTCTCCTTTGAGTGGGTTTTCTCTAAGGTAATTCCTCCCTTTGCTGAGCTACATTGTTGTTTTTCATTTCCTCCACATGGAATATTTTATTGAGAAAGTTCTGTAGTGTAGGCTTTCTATTTGTAAATTCTTTTAACTTTTGTTCATCATGGAAGGATTTTATTTCATTCAAATCTTAAGGTTAGTTTTGCTGGATATAGAATTCTTGTTTGGCAAACATGTTCTTTCAGAGCTTGAAGTATGCTGTTCCCTGCCCTTCTAGCTTTTAGAGTCTGGGTTGAGAAGTTGGCTGCTATCCATATTTGTCTCCCCCTATATGTAATCTGATGCTTTTTTCTTGTGGCCTTCAAAATCCTATCTTTATTTTGAATGCTAGATATTTTTATTATAATGTGCCTTGTGGTGGATCTGTTGTGATTTTGTTCATTTGGTGTTCTGTAAGCCTCTTCTATTTTTTTTTTCCATTTCATTCTTCAGTTTTGGGAAATTTTCTGATATTATTTCATTGAATTGGTTGTTCATTACTTTGGTTTGTATCTCTGTGCATTCCTCAATCCCAATAATTCTTAAATTTGTTTTTCATGATGTCCCATAGTTCTTGGAGATTCTGTTCATGATTTCTTACCATCTTCTTTGTTTGGGCAACTTTATTTTCAAGGTTAAATATTTTGTCTTCAATGTCTGAGGTTCTGTCTTCCAAGTGGTCTAGTCTTTTGGTCATGCTTTCCATTGAGTTTTTAATTTGGTTTGTTGTTTCCTTCATTTCAAGAATTTCCTTTTGGTTTTTTTTTTGAGAATCTGTATCTCTTTGTTGAAATGATCTTTTGCTTCCTACAGTTACTCTGTCAGTTTATTGGTATTATCATTCATTGCCTGCATTTGCTCTCTTATCTCATCCTTTGCTTTGTGAATCATCTTAATCATATATAATCTGAAGTCCTTTTCTGACATTTCTTCTAACATACTGTCTTTGGATTCTGTTAATATAGAATGTAGATTTGTTTGAATCATTTTCTTCCCTTGATTTTTCATGTTGTTCATGTATCTTCCCCTCTAGCAATGCAGATCTTCGGTATTGCAGATTCCCCCCTATAGGCTTATAGTGGCCCTATAGGTTTTCAAAACCTTTTCTTTAAGTGTAGATCAATATTAGCACTGCCCAATTCAGACACTATACAATCCTAGACATAATAGCCCCTATGAGGACAATAGGAAAATTGTCATAATAAACAGAATAAGTTCAAATATTGTCTTTAGTAAAATAAACAGATTTGCAATAAGATCTGCAGTTTCAAATTGAGGACAAAGAGGATGCAGAGGGATGTAGAATGAGGCTGTTAATGGGATAAGGAAAGAATATACAGAAGTTCTAGATAATAGAAACGGTGAGAGTGTAATCAAAATATTTGAATGTTAGCATGCAAATAAGGGAGAAAGAGATTCTGAGGGAACAGGTAAACAAAAGGAAAAGAGAGCAAGAAAAGTAAAGAAATAAAAACTTAAAATTGTTCAATAAGGAGAAAAAAGAAAATCTACAGTATAACAGTCATACTGTAATGAAACCTCCCAATGTTCAGTAGCCTGATCCATGAGAGGTACCTGACATTGAGCTTCAAGTCTTCAGCAGGTGTCTCGGGATGGGATTTGCCCCACCTAAAGATCAGAGCTCCGGCTTCCAGGATTATCCAAGATGGCTGCTCTGGCTTCCAAATTTGTTAGCAAATGGGGAGCTGCAGCTCAGGGTGTGGACATGGTCAACTGGAGGTCCTAGAGGTGGGGTGCGGTTGGTCATGCAGGAGTCCAGGTGTGTTTTCTGTGGTTGTAAGATCCTGATGGCCTGGTGCAGTCAGGCTGGTGTCCCAGTGATAGGGTGCAGTCAGTTGGTCTGGGGATCCTGGCGGCAGAGAGCAGTCAGTCGATGTGAGGATCTCAGAGGTAGGGAGTGATCAGTCGAGCTGAGGGATCCTGGAGAAAGGGCTCATTCAGTATTGCCAGGGGTCCAATGGGGCCTGGCTGTTGTGTCAAAATGGTGGCAGCCACGTATTATCAAATCTGCAGCTACTGTAACAGTGAACTTCCATTCCACAGCAGGCATCTGGTGCTCTACTGGCAGTTGGCAATCAGTTTGCTCTAAAGTACTTATTTTAAGAACACACATAGCTTGAGGCACTGCTCTGAAAGTTATTCTCAATTTCTACAGTTGTCCATGCACAGAGCATTTTGATCTATCAAAAATTTTATTATCCCAATTCTACTTAGTGGATCTAGAGTATAAAGTATTTTGAGGAAGAACTATACCAAGAATAAGACATCTGTTCATTTGAATATTTCCAATCAGCATTTAGATTTTTTAAAAAAATAAATTTTTAGTTGAAATTCTTGCCCATTGACTTATTTTATATTCTCTATAAGAATCTTGCATTTTGTATGTGTTCTTTGATTCTACAATTTTTTTAAAAAAAATAGTTGTCAATGGACCTCTCTTTTATTTTTTTATATGTGGTACTGAACCCAGTGCCTCACACATGCTAGGGAACTGCTGTACTTCCCTACTGACTTATACACTGAGTTATAACAGCAGTTCTTATCCTACAATTTTTAATGATATTTCTTTTCCTAACAGTTTGCACCAGTAGTTTTTTACAGCTAGGCCTTGTGAAAATGAAATTGGAACACCCATTACTGATCTACCTTCAATGAGTTCAGTGGCCCAAGACAACTCTCAGCTTCTTCTGCAAACCTGTCATGATCAATAAACTGGAGGAGGGGAGCATTCTCAAAGGCCCCTTTTAGCTTCTACCTCACACATTTCACTTTCAGTATTTTCCAGTTCCCTGAACCAGCTCCCTTTATTTTAGTGAAGTTGTCACCTTTATGAGAGTACCAGTAGTGTCTGTTTGTGGATTTTGGAACCAGTCCCATTACTTTGCAGTTACAGCATACTGGAGTTGTTTAATTTTTTCACTAAAAGCCTGTGTCTCCACACAAGAGAGAGAAGGTTGATTCCAATTGAAAAAATGTAAATTTCTAACTAAACCTAATTTTAGTTTCTGAAAATTCAAGTAATATGTTTTTGTAAAGTTCACTTTTTAGCCTTTTCATAATTCCTGTCATTTAATGCCTGGTTTGGATCAGCTATTCAGTCACATTTCAAGTTGGTTTCTGTTACTTATTAGTTAAAGATTACAGTTAACCTAATCTTAATGGGAACTTTCTAGTTCATTTATCTACTTTGGAACATTCCTGCTTCATGTATAGGCTTGGTGCCACTGTAATGATGTGTCATGATTTTTTGTTTTTATAGAACAGAAAATGTTTTATCACTATTCTAAACTATACTACACAAAAGAATCTCTTTGTTGTTTCTGTAGGTAGTTCCACAGAGATGTGATTCCTGAAGAATTTTTGCCAAGTTTTCTTCCAATGTTACCATCAATTTAGTAAAATATAAAGCAGTTTATCATGTCTCAGTTTCCACAAGCAAAGCCTTCATTACCTACTTTGATATTTGTATTATAGTACATTTTTTGATCCATCAAAAATTATGACTATACTCACAAAAGTCCTACAAAATCACTTCTTTGTTTTTTGAGTTCATCACCAGTGAGCTTTCAAAATATTAGACTTTTAAATGTTAATTATTGTTCCAGGTATTTAGAGAAATCCATCTCCTTTTGATACAGCAAATATATCATGTAGGTGTTATTTTTCTATGGGAAGAATCAGGGCTAATCTTTTGAAATAATATGCTCAACTGGAAAGTATAGCAGTCTGAATGGTGACTGGCTGGTGACTATCCATTACAGATTTTTGTTAGGGAGGTGAAAAATTATGAATATCTAAATGGCATCAAAGTTTAAAAAAGCTCTTGAGATCATTTTCTTTTTTGAATGCTTATTGCCTAAATATGGCTTACACTGCCCTTATAAAAATGTTACTTGGATATTACATTTATTAATTTTAATTCAAAATAGATTCTAAGGAAATTCTTATACAATTGAAAGCTAAAAGGAAAAATCAATAAGAATATGCTTTTATATTTTGCCAATTGAAAAAAAAATGAAATTTTGCTAGAGATTTCTTTGGTAGTAATTTTTGTCTTTCAAATATTTTTTCTGAATACTAAAAATATACAAATCTTTTACATAACATTGAATGCAAAGGAACATACAGCTGGTTATAATGTGTATACAAGCAAATTTAGCATATGCAGAATTAAAGAGAAAAAAGGTTCACATTCTTATTAGTTCCATTGAAAACATTAAGAAAACTTCTTCACTGTCAACAGTGTTCAATGCTGAAGAGCTAAGAGCATATAAGAAACAAAAACATTAAAATTCACTTAATGCAAAATGGATTTTCATATATACTTAAATATATAAAAATATTTTATAAAATGCAAACAAAAATGTAGAGTATTCATGTTATGAAAAGTAAAAAACAAATGGACAGATGGTTTCAAAATGTCCTTCTTTTGACACAGGTAAACTAGCCCAGGGAACAAACTTAATCAGTCAATGAGCCTTTTATTTCAGCCAGACTGCATCAGAATTTCTGAGAGGTCAAAGAAAGCAGTATTGGAGAAGCAGTTCTTTCCATACATGATTGGCACTGACATGTGACTGTTAAGCAGTGTGGGAAACTGCAGGGGGCAAAATTTTAAAGTAATTATTTCAAATTCCCTGGGGAAAAAAATGGAGATCCTTACATTCCCAAACAGACCACGGTAGTTTGGTTCTCTCATCACCACTGTAATTGAGCAATTGCCAATCCATTTTATAGAATGATTTACAGATGACAATTGCAGGATTACTTACAGCAAAGAAGAATAAAGAACATATAATGTACTTAATTGTTCTATATGACAGTCTTCTAGAAAAAAAGTACATAATTTAGATGCTACTAAAGCATATTCAAATACTGTTTTTAAAAGGTTCTAGGCTATCTAGGAAAGCTGATCTGCTTTAGATATTGAGGAAAAATTTGTCAGACTCTTTATAAATCCATAATTTCTAATACTATATTTTGGAATTTGTCATCAGTTTTCCAGAGCACTACAAAGATGTTTCTCAGTAAACTAAAAATGAGGATTGTTTATCTTTAAATATTTAGAAGAAATATATCCTTTAGAGTTAAAATATATTTTTAAAATATTTTTATTGGTTCTACTTAGTTACACATGATAGCAGAATGCATTTATTTCATTTTGCACAAATTTTTTTTAGTTGTTAATGGACCTTTATTTGTTAATATGTGGTACTTAAAATTGAACCCAGTGCCCCACACATGCTATATAATGCCTCTACAACTGAGCTGTAAACCCAGCCCCTGAAAAAATATTTTTATTGATAAATAATATCAAATTTATTAGAAAGATGACTCTTAAGAAAAAAAACTTAGTGTACAGTTAATTTCTATATTGCTAGCAACTAAGATGATAAATAGCAAGATAAAAGGGTATACATTTTAGTGACGAGTGTCAGTTCAGAAGCAAATCCATCATCTGTGCTCCCAAAGGAACAAGCTGAAGTAAAGGCCTTCTGTTGATACCTGACTGCACCTAGATATTTTATTGCCTAGGATCATATGTGTCAAAGTGATTCCCTATACTCACTTGTAGCTTAATTCCTATTTAGTCCAGAATAAGTTTAAATATTAAACTTCAGCACTGAATATCAAACTACAAAGCCTAGCACCTGGTAGAAGTACAATAAATATCTGTAGAACAAGTAAATATATTTTTGCACTGTTCAGACTATTTCAGTAAATTATTTTTATCTGTGCTTTCTTGATTATCAAGGGTTGTCATTTCAATTGATATCTAGGAGCTACAAATGAGCAGGAAGTTAAAGTTCTGATTACATAAAGGTCACAGCTAATAAGCAGCAACACCTACTTTTAAGCCCTGACTAAAATTTAATTGTACTAAATTGCCCAACTTCTTACTTTGGAAGGGGTTAGGGGCTGTCTTAATTACTGGTTCAATTTATTCACTGGTTTTTGGTATATTCAAGGTTCTTTTTCTTTTCTGGTGCTTTAAAATTTTAATTTTTTCTAAAATGTTACCTACTTCAACTGCATTTTCAAATTCTTCACCTATAATTTATACTCTTTTTTTATGCTCATAACCACTGTTCCCTTTGACTTGGAGTGAACAATGGAGGAGAGCAGGCCTTATATTTTCATTGTTTGTATTTTTTTTAATATTATATTTGGGTTTTTTGTCCTTCTTGTTAATATTTTCAATAGATTCCCCTTTCTGGGGCTAGGGCTTTAGCTCAGTAGTTGACCACTTGCCTAGCATGTGTGAGTTACTGGGTTTGATTCTCAGCACCACATGTAAATAAATAAATAAAATAAAGGCCCATCAACATATAAAAATTATTTGAAAAAATGAATCCCCTTTGGTTTTATTAGTCTTTTCTGTTGTTTTAAAGAGATCCCTGACTTCTGCCACTAACTATTATTTGGGTACACTCAATTGTCACAGTTCTCAATTAACCTGGCTTTAATGGCATGTTTCTCAGTCTTTTTTATTGGTTCTTTACTACTGTAAAGTACAAAGTTGCTACCCCCGCCCTTTCCGTTGCAGCCATTTTCTGGCCTCCCAAATACTGTCAGTCTGTGAACATCCTAGCTAGATATTGGTTCATCAGTCAGCTTGCAAGTATCCTTCTCTGTTATTAGTCCCCTGTTAGCCTGGCAGAATTCAACTGCTTCATGGTAGATACCCACCATCTTTTCTCATGCTTCTCTCTCTCCTACTCATTTTCTCTACCCTCCTCTCTTTTCCACTCTCTCTAGCACGTGACCTTTCTCATTCCTTTTCTTTTCCTCTCATTTTCTCTTACTGTGCAGGGAGACACTTTGTTTGCTTAATAAACTCCCTTATGTGATTTCCCGTATCCGGCGTGGTTTACATGGAATCCCTTACTTTGGTGCCATGACTCAGATGGGTCCTTCCACTGTGTCTTAAAACTGTCTCTTAAGCAAGTGGAAACCCATCTGATGCCCCAGTGATCCCCAGAAACAGCCCCACCTTCCATTTGCCCGGACGCTCAACTTTTTGCATGCAACACCGGACTTCAGATTGGTGAGCTCCCTTAGACAGGTCCCCACTCTAGACCACTTAAACGCACCTCTGCTCACCTGAGAAGCAATCATTGAGTGTCTGGGGCTCTTGAGGTGGCTGAGGTGTGGGGGTGTCTCCAGCCACAGCTTTTACAGTTATGGCTGTCTCCTCTAGTCAGTCTTATCTACCGAGTAGATTCCTGATTTTATGGTGAGATTCTCTCTCAGGGTTGAGGCTCATCTTAATGCTCCCGCTTGCAATTGCACTCGAAAACCCTGATATCAGGTCCTCAATTCTTCTTGGATTTTGCCCTGCACACACATTGGTGCTCTTGTGATGACACAATGTGCTGCCCCTCATTTTTAGCCCAGTACTGTGGCCTCGGGACACCCTGGCCACAGACTTGGCTGTATCAGTCCCCACCATGGGATCTGGGTCCTCCAATCTGGCAGATTCATCCCTGGGAACACTTCACCCGACCCCTGACTTAAAGCCATCAAGTTCATTTGGGTAATGGCACACAATTTCCATGAGTGAGCGGGCAGATGGAAAGGGATTCCTTATCTTCAAATCTGTTCTCTCCTGCTTCTTGACTCTTCCTGCAGGCTCAGGCCCCTCCAGCCCCTGTTTCTTCATCTTCCCCTGCTTCTCTATGTCCTTTACCCAGTTCTATTTCTGCTTCCATTCCCCAGCCCAACCCACCTAGTCCTCCTGCCACGAGGTCCTGCATACGCCAAGGTGGAGGGAGTAACTAACCCAACCATCAGTGGAATATCCCAGTAAGGAGTATAAATATAACAGCCCCTTTCCCCACAAGTAGTGGGAGATAATTGTTTCACAATTTTCTGCATCGATTACTAAACAGGAAAAAGGGTTAAAATGCCCTAGGCATCAAGTTTCTGCTAGAACATTTTAGCCCCTTTAAGATCCAGATCTCAGTCAAGGCTTACATTGAAACGTAAATGGAGGAAACCAGAATGCTCAGTGGGAAACCAGTCTCAAACTCAAGGAAAAAAGTGTTGATTTTAAATTTCTCCTGGGCTGCAACTCAGAATACTTTTTCTCTCCCTTTCACCTCTTCTCTCTTTCTCATTTTCTCATGCTATAATTAATGTCCATTATCATTTTTCTTCTAGAACTTTTCTTTTTCTTTTTTTTTCTTTTGGGGGGGTGCTGAGGATTAAACACAGAGCCTTATGCTTACAAGGCAAGCACTCTACCGACTGAGCTATCTCCCCAGCCCCAGTCCCCATTATTCTTAAATGCTATTTTTTGAGCTCACAATTTTTATCCATGTTACCTAGGTTAATGATTTTTGTTCAGTTATTTTTATCCAACTCTGGAGTTATTTTTGAACATCTGTTACATTGCAATGGAGATAAGCATTACAAGGCCTTTGCTTTTTTATTAAATATAAGTGCACATAAAAATTAAAATTTTAAAAATGGATCCAAATAGTTTTAATTCACGTGATTTAAAAAGGCCTAATTTAAATTGAGTAAACTAATAGAAGTAAAATGTCTTTAAAATTAACTCACGAGTCTCTAGGTGGTCAAACTAACAAAATGATGTTTATAAAATGTCTAACATCAATTTTTCTAGGACTTTTCAACAGGAAAGAGATGGCAAATACTGTTTACAATTTTCTGACATCTTGTTTTCTTTACGCTTGTCTGATATCTTGTTTTTTTATACAATGAATGAATTAAACTTGACATGTATAGGATTACTCAAATGTGTTTGTTAGAAACATCTGATTAATTTACAAACTTATTCCCTGGGGTAACATACTTAAACATTATTCTTTGTATATTAAGTGTGTTCTTATTTTCCAGGTATATAAGTCTTTAAAGTAGAGAATTTATCAAGCTGCTATTCTTCATATTAAACTTGTCTGTAATGGTAAACCTATCATTTAATATTCTATTATAGGACCTGTAATCAATAGGGTATATGTAAAATTTGTTAAGTGTATTTCTAAAAGTAATTGAGAGCCTCATTTGTTTAAAGGTTAAGCATGAAAGCATTTTACTAATTCACCATACAAAAGAAAAGTTAAAAGCTCTCTCAGCCTTTATTTAATTCATGTTTTGGATATAATGTTAAATTGTGTTAACTAATGTTCATATAAACTCAGGAGTCAATATATGTAAACTTCTTAAAATGACATTTAAAAAAGAGTGTAATGCACAGTAGCAAAAATGGGACAACAGTGACTGAGATCGGGGTCTCTGACATCTTGACTGTGGCATGCCTGTTGCTTGGGAGTGCACCTGTGCAGGGGCACAAGATGCCTAACTGCTGTGGCAGTACATTGATCTCAGGCACACAGCTCTTGGGCAGGAAGGAATTCTTTTGCCAGATAACCAGTGTTTCATCAGCTCCCTTCTCTGTTTCCTGCCCACCTTACAGTAACTTTGGAACCTAACATTGCACATATATAAAGATTGCTGACATAACTCTTTAGATCTGCATTTCCATCAGAGAATAGAGCTAAAAGTTCCATCTTACATGAGATAAGTCTCTACCTCACAACCCTTCTGAACATTAGAATGGCTCCAAAGTTAGCCAGACTTTAACTCATTTAAAGTTATTTTCAAATGTTTGATGTTTGTGGTAAAGATTACTGTGATGTCAGAAAGGGGATATAATGATTAACTCAGCCAAAATTCAAGATAGTTATTGAAAAAACTGAATGCTTTACTGTTGGTGATTCCATTTTGTATTTTCCTTGTAAACACTAATTGTTGCCTAATCAATATTTTGCAGAAGTATTGCTTCAAGAGCAAACACCATAAATTAACTTGGAATAGTAAGCCATCACCTACAGGACAGATAACATAAACCCCCATTAGATAAAAGGAGGTAAATAACTGTAAAGTCATAGACATTGAATTTAAAGCCCTGTACTCTTACTTTATGACTGGTGAGACTAACTTGCTTGATGGTTAAGATCAAACTTAGAGGCTGAGGTTAAATACAGAGGCCAAGAAAAGTCCATATTTGGGTCTTGCCCTCAAAGTCAGTCCGAACCCAGGGAACAAGAGGACTTCTCTAAGGCGGTTTGCAACTCTGGGTCACACAACCTCCTGATCAAGAAGATTGATGAGGCCACTAGAGAAAAAGTCACTCAGTTCACCTGTTGCAGAGGAGGGTCAAAAAAAAAAGGAGACATCCCTAGTGCTTTCAAAAGAAGCCACCTCATGGAGGAGACCTTGCCTAATCAATGGCACTAATGGAGTTAAGAAGCTGCTCTTAAGTTCTCTATGAGTGACCCCTGGGGGAACTCAGCTGACTCTTTAACAGACAGGAACACTTTGACTAACTTGTTCTTAAACACCTAGCAAAACAGTTAAAACCAAAATATAGCCATTCTTGGGCATTTAGAAGAAATAATACTTAAATGTAACTTAAGATGTACACTTGTTTTAGCCCACTAGAATAAAGACCAAAAGCTACAAAAGAGAGATTCTTAGTCAAATGTGCCTGATAACTATCAAGAGAAACTGCCAGAGTCAGAAGTTTTAGTCAGTTTAAGGCCTACAGACACAGGTAGGCTTAATCTATGTTTGCTAGTAACAGAAGTATAGAGATTTCTACTAAATGTTGTGTTTACATTCCTGATAAACTGGACAATGTTAGTTTCCAAATAAAGGCCTTGTCCTCTCCAGCATTTGCTAGGCCTTGTTATGGGAAAAACTTCTCAGTTCTTCCACTCACTCCCTGGTGAGAAATTATTGACCTCTCATCTTTATGATATTCATTGGCATGTTCCAGATTCTGCAACATTTATATTATATCAATCTCATTTCAGCACTCATGTCTTTTTTCTTCTCTCATAGAAGTACCCATCACCAGATGTCTTTATGACCTGCTCTTCCCCAACCAGACTTCTAGCATGGACCCCTTCATCAACCTGATTTCTAAAAAGGAAACTCCAAACAATTTGACCCATGCTGCCCCCTTCCAGCTCAAAGAAGACAGATCAGTCATTACCCCCATTTCTACAGCAGTGAAGGAGTTCCTAAAATTAGAGGGGTAAATGAAGCCAGAATTGGGACTAGGCAGTTAAGGTAGAAATAGGGGATCAGTCAAATCAAGAAATGAAGTCCATGAAAACCATCTGCCTTTGGAAGTCTGGAAGGAGAATGGACTTTCACCTGCAAAACAAGTCCTAGTCACTTATGCCAGAAAGGGAGAGAAGGCTTTGGAAAGAACTGGAGAACAAAAGATTTCCTCATAAAAAGAAAGAGGGGAATGTAATGTACAAAGCTGTTCCCCCCACCCTTTCCATTGCAGCCATTTCCCCACCTCCCGAATACTGTCAGTCTGTGAACATCCTAGCTAGCTATTGGTTCATCAGTCAGCTTGCAAGTATCCTTCTCTATTATTAGTCCCCTGTGAGTCTGGCAGAATTCACGGTAGCTACCCCACCACCTTTTCTTATGCTTCTCTCTCTTCTACTCATTTTCTCTATCCTCCTTGCTTTTCCACTCTCTCTAGTGCATGACCTTTCTCATTCCTTTTCTTTTCCTCTCATTTTCTCTCTTACCCTGCAGGGAGACACTTTGTTAGCTTAATAAACTCCCTTATGTGATTTCCGTGTCTGGTGTGGTTTTTGTGGGATCCATTACAACTACAATCCCCCATTTTTTCTTCACATAATAAGTATAATAGAAATGGTAGTGATAAAATTAAAATTATAATGATTATAAGGGATCTTACAAGTGGTCCAGAAAGTAGCTAATGTTGGGAACATATGTCTGACAGAAGTCCCAAGCAAAGCTGGAACCCAGTACTCCAGGTTGGACCACATTTGTTTCTGAAATTAATTCCCTTCCATTTCCTGTCCTTCAGCATCTAATCTATAGAGTATGAATGGTCAAATCAGCCCTGTGGCATCAGAAATAAGTTTGGAATGGCTGGCATAAGATAACCTGGGGCAACTTTATGAAACCAATAGAAAAGTGCACTTGATAGAAAGGCAGAGTTGTTCCTGACTGAGGGCAGTGTGTTGTGTGAGGGTGAGGGGGATGGGAGGCAGGGTAGGGGGATCACAGTCCTTTTTTGGGGGGTGGTGTTGCTGGGGATCGATCCCAGGGCCTTCTGCTCGCAAGGCAAGCACTCTACCGACTGAACTATCTCCCCAGCCCCCACAGTCCTTTTTACATTGTAGCATAGACCAGACTTCTGAAAAAAAATAGTATTATAAAAGACTACAGGTCAGATTGTCTTATTAAAAACAAAGTTTAAAGAAGAATCAGCTCAATGTTGCCTAGCTTGCTGTGATTAAGAATGAAACTGCCCAGTGAATACCAAGAATTCCTACAACATGTATACACACTCACGTTAATTTACAGTTAGCTCCCTAATATTTTAAGGATACAGCTGAAGCCCTGCTCTAGAACAGTTCATGACAAAGTACAGTTCATTTGAATATGATTCAGGAAGCCAGACCCTAACACAATGACAATCTGGCTCAGAACTATATTCCCAGTGACTAACTGTGTTTGGTAGTTAGTTAAGTAACTAAAGGAACAAATGAAGGAAATCACAGATAAATGAGCACACTTTGCAAAGATTTGATTAAAGACAAAGTCTTAGACTGGATACAGTAGCACATTCCAATAATTCCAGCAGCCCAATAGGCTGTCTGGAGGATCACAAGTTTGAAGGCAACTCAGTAGCTTAGTGACAAGTTGTATCAAAATAAAAAGTGAAAAAAAGAGGAACTGTAGATATAGCTCAGTGGTAAAGCACCACTTGGTTCAATCTTAGTACAGAGAGAGAGAAAGAGTGATCAAAATGTCTTAAGTCAAATGAATGACAGGTACAAAAAAATATTCAAAGAAAGAATGTGCCAGTTTTTCTAAAAACAAATATGGTGTCTGTTATTAAATATCTTAATTTCAGATTTTCCTCTGATAGCCATAAACACAGGTCATTTCTACATATAACTAAGGAGATTCCTTGATTTGTTTCAAAACATGAATTTATTCACACATTATATAAAAATACCAGGAAAGAATAATTTATCAAAAGATAATAGAGATGTGTTTTATAAACTTAAAATTTACAGGATAGATGTGGAAGTAATTCAACAACTGGGAAAATAAAAAAGAAAATTATTAAATTTATATTCTCCAAGGCCAGGAAAAATGGCATATACATTTCAATCATTGCCTAAAAGCCAAGGAAACTTAAAAAAAAAAACTGATAAGTTTCCATAACAAGAAAAAGTTTGGTGAAATGTGGTACTTTCTCTTCGTAGAAAGAAAGAGAAAGCAATTAGAATAATTCTTCTGTAAACAGTATTCAATTTTCTTTAAAAACATTAAAGTACATCAGATTGCTATCTCCTAAGATATCCTCACACAGCCTTTGTAACAAAACTATTCATTCAGTATTTAAAAGAAAAAAAATCCAATTATATAGAAAATAGTATACTGAGACTCTTTCAACATAACCATAAATCAGAATGAAAGGAAAATAGCTAAACTACACTTAGTTGCTCATCAACCTGTATGTAAACCTACATGAAGAAATTTAGCTCTCAATAATCTATCCCTGTGCTTTCATCCATACAAAGCATGCAAATGATGTATTTCTTCCTATCTCATGTTTTAAATGTAAAGCATATATGTGAACTCTCTGCTTCATAATCCAGATTTTCTCTCTTTTTGTCATGTTTCAAATTTACTTATCTTTGGGAATTTAATAATTATCACAAATGTCTCATTCAGCTAGAGATTATCATTAACTGAAAGATTACCATAGGCTGAAGGTTTTGAAAATTAAATAGCTTGAGAAATTATTTCATATAGGATGAAGATCAGTAATGGAAGACAAATCTAAGAATAAAAGGATCTCTTAACCTTTATTCTTCATTAGAAAACATTACTTAGGAAATATGTGACATTAGAAACAAAACCCAAGTGATGCCCAAGGAAGCAGGGTAATTCCTAAAAATATGAGAAGAAATAAAGAGTAATTTAAAAGGAAAAATAGAACATAAATGCATACAAGCAATACTATGAAAACACATAACTGAAATTCCAGTTCAAACATTTTGGTGTTATGAAGACATAACTTTCATTCACCTGGTCTGGTTTCCATACCAAAACTACCCAGGATGGCATTTTAACTGAGATTTAAAAGCTTGTATGTATACTTGAACCTCATTAATCTTTGCCTTTTTTTCTGTAATTGAGCCTGAGTTTCTTGGTGATTGGTAAATGTTTTACAAACTAAAAAGGAAAAGAAAAATAAATTTAGAAAGGAAAAGCACTGTTTTTTACACCACCTGCAATTCCCCTCTGTGCTTGACAAGAATTCCACTGAGTAATAAAGATGTTTGCAAAGTCTCATCTCCTTGGGAATATGGTTGCAAACTTTCCTTCCTTGCTTGCTTAATATGTGTAGGCTTACTATTAATATTTTATGTGTTTTTTTCTGAAAATAGGGGTCTTAACAGAACCAGGGTTAGAACATGAAAAGCAGACTTCTAATGGAACAGTGATTTCAGATTTAGTCATTTGCTATGAAACTTTGAGTAACCAAGAATGTCATGAGAAAATACAAAAATAGATTCTAGCTGCCGATACCCTGTTGACTACTCTCAGATGACCTGAAGCACATACGCAAATAATTCCAACCCCATCAGGAAGGATTAACAGGAGCAGAAGAAATAAAGGAATAAAAAGTTTCCTCAATGTTAAGTTCACACAGTATAAGATGATATCATATTATCGCTAGCTTAAACTGTCTAGCATTTATTAACTACAACAGTAGCCAAACAACTGATGTTTATTCAACCCTGATGAGCTTACTTTAACTTTTATGATTAGTTAAATATTAATATGTTTTATTGTTTAGTTATAGGTTATCACAAGTAAACAATTACTAGAATAATTAGAACAATTCATTGTCTAGTCTAATAATGATTATACAAAATATTTTTGTTTTTCTCCTTGTGAACTTTTCCTGTTCTGAAAAAACATGTGTAACTGCCTACCTTTTAATGTATAAAAAGCTGACTGGGAAAAATAAAATTTAGAACTTAGAATCTATTCCTTGAGTCTGTGTTGCTTTGTTCTCCACCACACCAATGCCTACTCCCTCACCTGAGACCACTATGACCCCTGCTAGGGCTGGACCCCAGCAGCTATTCCTCATATAAAAATATATATGATCTTCCAATAGAACATACACTTCTGAATTGGTATGGTAAAAGGAGTGGTAGATTTGTGATTAGTCACCTATAGTCTTTCTCTAGGTCTTTAGAGTTCCCAGCAAAATCATTCATTTACAAGGGAAGGCAAAGCCAAAGCTGACGTCTATGACCTTCTCTCAGCAGAGCAAACTGGCTCATAGGTATCTATCACCATGGTCTACTTTAAAGTCCCTACATATTGTGATTTTGCTTGAAAGTAAGAGAACAAAGTCTTATATTGAATTTCTCCCTGCCCCCACTTTTATAACCTTATATTGAAACTTACTTGAAGTCTATCAAGATAATTTAAAAACTTTTTTTCAAAATATTTTATTAATACACAACTCTTTTCTGTAAATATATCAGTTACTTGCTCTTTTCTTATAACAATATATCTCCTAGTACTCTGAGTGATTAATGGTAATTTAATCCTTCAAAGTCCCTTGTGCTGTACCTTCTGGGAGGAAGCAGACAATAAAATTTGGGGAATCCAATGAGTTTTCTAATTTATATAGCCATTCTTCACAAGTTCCCACCTTGCATTCAAATAGTCCTATTCTGCAATCATCAGGATTAAAACCCTCATCTAAGAAAACTGAATTTAAATAGGATATTGTCTCATAATCAAGAATAAGTATTTAGCTCTTTTTTTAAAAAAAAATAAAGTCATTAAAAGAAGATACAGCTACTTCACAAATGTAGCCTCAACTTTTAAACACAGTCAAACCTCACCTAGGAAAATAACAATATATATCTCAAAAGTACTCAAAGGACTTTTACTTGTATTTAGTTTAGAAAGGGATCTTATTTTGCCCATAACAGAAAGAGGCAGTTAATAGTCTGCAGCTAGATATGAGACTAAAAAAACAAATTTCTGCCCCTCCAAATCTGAGTCACTCTGATGAAACCATACCACCTAACTATGATTCAAGTGTATGTAATGCTTTCCAGTTTTTCTAATAGACTACGTTTAGAGAGGTTATAGGATCATGGCAAAACTGAGCAAAAGTTGGATGTACTGCATATCCCCATACCTCCCACGTAAGCATACAGTCAATCACATACTTGAGCTTTAAAGAACAAGAAGCATTTTAAAGGTTTATAGGCAAAAGTCTGTGTAGTAATAAATATTATTTTAATTCTCTTTTATAAGTGAGAAAAGTAAATCACAGGCTACTGATTCTCACTTCCAACCTCTGTTTTCAGATGAAGATCATAGAAACTAACAGAAAAAACTGCCCAGTGTCCTTCAGCTCACCTAAACCACAGGAACATGAGCACTCCCACTACTACTGCAGCTCCTCCAAACCTCTCCTACCATGAAGTAAGTAAAAAAATGTTTATCCTAAATATAATGTAAGAAATTTACAATCCCAATCACATTCAGAGGTTAACCCAACACCTCCTGCCATGTGAGGCTTTCCAGGGACATTCTGAATTAAATGTTTCAACAGCTGGCTACATTCTCAGCCCTCTGTATTTTGGTCCTTCTTTGTGGGGGCATCTGGTATTCCATCCAGTGCTTGACAAAGATCCTCTGGAGGATGATTGCAAAGGCTCATCCTAAAAGAAATTGCCCGATGTTTTGCTCTGAAGCATGGTGTATTCTCTGCTGTGTTTTTCTGATAATATATTACTCATTTCAATCTGAACAGATTGCTAAAGGGAATGAGGGGAATACAACAAAAATTCCAGAAAATATTACCTACAATCTAACCACTAATCTTATCTACCACTAACAAAATTAAAAATTATTTTACAACTGTGCAATGAGTCCCTGAAAGCTTCTGGAGAAAATATAGAACTGCCTTTGTCTCCAACAGACTGGTTAAATTCTAACAATGGTGGTGGGGTAAAAGAATAAGGTTTCACAACATTCCTTCCTTCCTACAAAGAATAGATCACCACTATAATAAACTTTGGTTCACAATGCCCTGTTCTGTTAAAAAAGAGCTACATAAGACAAGGTAATCTATTCAGCAAAAGAACTTGGCAATGAGAACCATTGCAACCGCTGCCCTCCTGGAGCCCTTAATTCAGCAATTTAGATATTAACCAGATGGACCTAGTAGAGATGGTCACATTACTTGTCTATCGCTTTAACCACGAGAATAATAAGAATAGTCTTAGGTCACATAGAGTTTAGATATTAAGGAAATAAACATTGTATTAGCTCATCGACGTAGTTAGATATTCTTAAAATAAGTGTGATTAGGTAAGGATAATCTGTAAGGTTACTGTTTTCTCATAATTTTTCTGTTCCTTGTTTAAAACAATTTCTGCCTATGCTTTGGAAACTTCTTTAATATTAACCACAAGACTGTCATTATAGCCTGAAGAAAAATGTATATAAACCCAGCCTTCCCCAGAATAAAGTGGGATTGAATGCACCAGAACTAGAGTCTGTGTCTTTCATTCTCCATCCATCACAGACGCTGTCTCCCCGTGCCCTGTTTACTTGTGTGGAACCTATGGACTCCTGCTAGGGCTGGACCATGGCAAGTGGCATCCAACGTGGGGCACTCTGGTAAAACCCCCATTTATTAGTATTAATTTCTTTTCTTTTTGAGACAGTTAGGATCCTGCCTGGGGTGCCTCAGACCCCTCGGTAGAGGAGGCCAAGAAAGGATAGGCAGGGATAGAGAGAACAGCTACCATGGGAGGTAGTGAAAGCAAAGAAAGAGCACTATTTATTGATATTGCTAAGCACTTATTAACTAAAAGAGGAACATATGTAGGAACAGCTCAATTAAAAATATTTTTTTATTTTGTGCAAGAATGTGCCGCTTGGTTTCCTGAAGAGGGTACTTTAGATGTTAAAACGTGGAAAAAGGTAGGCGATGTTATGCATGCGCATCATAGATTATATGGCAATGAAAGAGTCCCCGCTGATGCTTTTGTGTTGTGGAATTTTTTTTTTTTTAATTATTGTATACAAATGGAATACATGTTGTTTCTCTATTTGTACATAGAGTCAAGGCATACCATTTGTGTAATCATACGTTTACATAGGGCAATGATGTTTGTTTATTTTTTTCCTTCACCCCCACCTCTCCCACCCCTCTTTTCCCTTTATACAGTCCTTCTTTCCTTCATTCTTACCGCTCTCCTTATCCCTAACCCTAAACCTAACCCTAAACCTAATGCTAACCCCTCCCACCCCCCATTATATGTCCTCATCCCCTTATCAGCGAGATCATTCGTCCTTTAGTTTTTTGAGATTGGCTTATCTCACTTAGCATGATATTCTCCAATTTATCCATTTGCCTGCAAATGCCATAATTTTATCATTCTTCATTGCGGAGTAATATTCCATTGTATATATATGCCACAGTTTCTTTATCCATTCATCAACTGAAGGGCATCTAGGTTGGTTCCACAATCTGGCTATGGTGAATTGAGCAGCAATGAACATTGATGTGGCTGTATCTCTGTAGTATGCTGACTTTAAGTCCTTTGGGTATAGGCCAAGGAGTGGGATAGCTGGGTCAAATGGTGTTTCCATTCCAAGCTTTCTGAGGAATCTCTGGACTGCTTTCCAGAGTGGCTGGACTAATTTGCAACCCCACCAGCAATGTATGAGTGTTCCTTTTTCACCACATCCTCGCCAACACCTATTGTTGCTTCTGTTCTTGATAATCGCCATTCTAATTGGGGTGAGATGAAATCTTAGGGTAGTTTTGATTTGCATTTCCCTTATTACTAGGGATGTTCAATATTTTTTCATATACTGTTGATTACTTGTACATCTTCTCTGTGAAGTGTCTGTTCATTTCCTTAGCCCATTTGTTGATTGGACTATTTGTATTCTTCGTGTAGAGTTTTTTGAGTTCTTTATACATTCTGGAAATTAGCGCTCTATCTGAAGTATGGTTGGCAAAGATATTCTCCCACTCCTGTAGGCTCTCTCTTCACATTGCTGATAGTTTCTTTGCTGAGAGAAAGCTTTTAGTTTGAATCTATCCCAATTGTTGATTCTTGCTTTTATTTCTTGTGCTATGGGAGTCCTGTTAAGGAAGTCTGATCCTAAGCCAACAAGTTGAAGATTTGGACCTATTTTTTCTTCTATAAGATGTAGGTTCTCTGGTCTGATTCCGAGGCCCTTGATCCATTTTGAGTTGAGTTTTGTGTAGGGTGAGAGATAGGGGTTTAATTTCATTCTATTGCATATGGTTTTCCAGTTTTCCTAGCACCATTTGTTGAAGTGGCTATCTTTTCTCCATTGCATATTTTTGGAAACTTTGTCTAGTATGAGAAAATTGTATTTATTTGGGTTTGTGTCCAAGTCCTCTATTCTGTACCATTGATCTACCTGTCTATTTTGGTACCAATACCATGCCGTGTTTGTTACTATTGCTTTGTAGTAGAGTTGAAGATCTGGTGTTGCAATACCCCCTGCTTCGCTCTTGCTATTGAGGATTGCTTTAGGTATTCTTATTCTTATTCTTCCAGATGAATTTTATAATTACTTGCTCTATTTCTGCAAGGTACATCATTGGGATTTTAATTGGAATTGCATTGAATCTGTATAGCACTTTAGGTAGTATAGCCATTTTGACAATATTAATTCTGCCTATCCAGGAACATGGGAGATCTTTCCATCATCTAAGGTTTTCTTTAATTTCTTTCATTAGTGTTCTGTAGTTCTCATTGTAGAGGTCTTTCACCTCTTTTGTGAGATTGATTCCCAACTATTTTATTTTTTTCGATGCTATTGTGAATGGGGTAGTTTTCCTAACTTCTCTTTCTGAAGATTCATCACTTATGTATAAAAATGCATTGGATTTATGACATTGATCTTGTAACCTGCTACTTTACTGAATTCACTTATGAGTTCTAAAAGTTTTCTGGTGGAATTTCCAGGTTCCTCTAAATATATAATCATGGCATCAGCGAACAGGGATAGTTTGAGTTCTTCTTTTCCTATTCGTATCCCTTTAATTTCTTTGGTTTGTCTAATTGTTCTGGCTAGAGTCTCAAGGATGATGTTGAATACAAGTGGTGAAAGAGGGCATCCCTGCCTTATTCCAGTTTTTAGGGGGAACGCTTTCAGTTTTTCACCATTTAGAATGATATTGGCCATGGGCTTAGTGTAGATGGCCTTTATAAGGTTAAGGAATATTCCCACCAGCAAAATTTTTTCTATTGTTTTGAGCATGAAGGGATGCTGTATTTTATCAAATGCTTTTTCTGCATCTATTGAAATAATCATGTGATTCTTAACTTTAAGTCTGTTGATATGGTGAATGACATTTATTGATTTCCGAATGTTGAACCAAGCTTGCATCCCTGGGATAAAACCCACTTGATCGTGGTGCACTATCTTTTTAAAATATATTTGTATGTAATTTGCTAAAATTTTGTTGAGAATTTTTGTGTTGATGTTCATTAAGGATATTGGTCTGAAATTTTCTTTCCTCGATGTGTCTCTGTCTGGTTTAGGTATCAGGGTGATATTGGCTTCATAGAACGAGTTTGGGAGGGTTCCCTCCTCTTCTATTTCATGGAATAGTTTGAGGAATTTTGGAATGATCTCTTCTTTAAAGGTTTTGTAGAACTCGGCTGAGAACCCATCTGGTCCCAGACTTTTCTTTGTTGGTAGGCTTTTGATGACCTCTTCTATTTCATTGCTTGAGATTAGTTTATTTAAGTTGTGTATATCCTCCTCATTCAGTTTAGGTAATTCATATGTCTCTAGAAATTTGTTGATGACTTCGAGGTTTTCTGTTTTGTTGGAGTATAGATTTTTGAAATAGCTTCTAATTATGCTTTGTATTTCACTCGTGTCTGTTGTGATGTTTACTTGTTCATTCCGAATTTTAGTAATTTGAGTTTTCTCCCTCTTTCTCTTTGTTAGTGTGGCTAAGGGTTTATCAATTTTATTTACTTTTTCAAAGAACCAACTATTTATTTTGTTAATTTTTCCAATTGTTTCTTTTGTTTCAGTTTCCTTGATTTCGGCTCTGATTTTAACTATTTCCTGTCTTCTACTGCTTTTGGTTTGGTCTGCTCTTCTTTTTCTAGCGTTTTGAGCTGTAGTGTTAAGTCGTTTATTTGTTGATTTCTACTTCTTTTTTTGAATGCGCCCCATGAAATAAATCTCCCTCTAAGTACTGCTTTCATAGTGTCCCAGAGATTTTGATATGATGTGTCTTTGTTCTCGTTTACTTCTAACAATTTTTTTATTTCCCTCCTGATGTCTTCTGTTATCCATTCATCATATAATAGTGTATTATTTAATCTCCAGGTATTTGAGAAGATTCTGTTTTTCATTCTGTCAATCATTTCTAATTTCAATCCAGTATGATCTGATAGAGTACAAGGTAGTATCTCTATCTTCTTGTATTTGCTAACAGTAGCTTTGTGGCATAAAATATGGTCTATTTTAGAGAAGGATCCATGCTGAGAAGAAATTGTATTCGTTCTTTGTTGGATGGTATATTCTATATATATCTGTTAATTCTAAATTGTTGATTGTTTTGTTGAGATCTATAGTTTCTTTACTCAATTTTTGTTTGGACGATCTATCCTGTGGTGAGAGAGGTGTGTTAAAATCGCCTAGTATTATTGTGTTGTGGTCTATTTGATTTCTGGAATTGAGAAGGATTTGTTTGACGTACCTGGATGAGCCAATGTTCGGGGCATAGATATTTATGATTGTTATGTCTTGCTGATTTATGCTTCCCTTAAGCAGCTTGTAATGTCCTTCTTTACCCCTTCTGAGTAGTTTTGGTTTGAAGTCCACATTATCTGAAATGAGGATGGATACTCCAGCTTTTTCGCTGTGTCCGTGTGCATGGTATGTTTTTCCCCATCCTTTCACCTTTAGTCTATGGGTGTCTCTTTCTATGAGATGAGTCTCTTGCAGGCAGCATATTGTTGGATTTTTCTTTTTAATCCAATCTGCCAGTCTGTGTCTTTTGATTGATGTGTTCAGGTCATTAACATTCAGGGTTATTATTGTGATATGATTGGTATTCCCAGACAATTGACTCATATTTGTTTTTGACATGATTTGGTTTCTCCTTTATTTGGCTATTCCTTTAGGCTAGCGCCTCCTGTTGCTGATTTGCATTGTTGTTTTTCATCTCTTCCTCATGGAATATTTTGCTGAGAATGTTCTGTAATGCTGGCTTTCTTTTTGTAAATTCCTTTAGCTTTTGTTTATCATGGAAGGATCTTATTTCATCGTCAAATTTGAAGGTAAGTTTTGCTGGGTATAAGATTCTTGGTTGGCATCCATTTTCTTTCAGGGCTTGGTATATGTTGTTCCAGTACCTTCTAGTTTTAGGGTCTGGATTGAAAAATCTGCTGATATTCTTATTGGTTTCCCCTGAATGTAATTTGATTCTTTTCTCTCACGGCTTTTAAATTCTGTCTTTATTTTGTATGTTAGGTATTTTTATAATAATGTGCCTTGGTTGGGTCTGTTGTAATTTTGTATGTTTGGAGTTCTAAAAGACTCTTGTACTTGGTTTTCCATTTCATTCTTCAGATTTGGGAAATTTTCTGTTATTATTTCATTGAATAGATTGTTCATTCCTTTGGTTTGTTTCTCTAAGCCTTCCTCAATCCCAATAATTCTTAAATTTGGCTTTTCATGATATCCCATAGTTCTTGTAGATTCTGTTCATGATTTCTTACCATCTTTTCTGTTTGGCCAACTTTGTTTTCAAGATTAAATAATTTGTCTTCAATGTCTGAGGTTCTGTCTTCCAGGTGTTCTATCCTATTGGTTATGCTTTCTATGGAGTTTTTAACTTGGTTTATTGTTTCCTTCAATTCAAGTATTTCAGTTTTTTTTTTCAGTATCTCTAACTCTATTGAAATGCTCTCTTGCTTCCCGTATTTGTTCTTTTAACTGTTAATTGGTGCGATCATTTAATGCCTGCATTTGCTCTTTCATCTCCTCCTTCAATGCCTGCATTTGCTCTTTCATCTCCTCATTTGATTCCCTGATCGTTTTAATTACGTACATTCTGAACTCCCTTTCTGACTTTTCTTCTGCTGTGCTATCATTGGGTTTTATTGATGTAGTATGTAGGTTTGTTTGGGACTTTTTCTTTTCTTGTTTTCTCATATTGGTCAGCTGTCAGTGGGACCCTGAGATATTGCAGATTTCTGCTATTGGCTTATTGTGTCCCAGTAGATTTTCAGTGTATCACCTCCCATCCTTCAGTAGCCTGATGTCTTGGAGGAATTTGATAATGCAGTGCATCCAAAGAAAGCTGCCCCTAGTCCCCTACTGGTTCTAGGGTTTGGAGCTGGCTCTGTGCGGAAGGCTCTCACTGGGGGCTTGCACTGTGCAACTGGCCATGTGGGAGGAGCCCACAGCTGGAGTGTGGAAGTCTCTCTGGGGAAGACTCTAGCTGCCCTGCCCTGCTCTGATAAGCCACTCTATCTGGGCCTGCCACCTGGGCCGAGCTTTACCCAGTGGGCAGACTCACCCGTGGCTCTATTTCAGTCCAAGTCTCTCAATGCC
The DNA here is from genome assembly GCF_902686445.1 of Sciurus carolinensis. Lineage (NCBI taxonomy): Eukaryota > Metazoa > Chordata > Mammalia > Rodentia > Sciuridae > Sciurus > Sciurus carolinensis. The sequence continues at coordinate 2,468,886 of NW_025920107.1, read as the reverse complement.
TCCCCTTCTTAACTCCTGGGTTCTGGAGTGACTGGGGATGCAGTCACCCTCTAGGCCACCATCTTGGATTGCCCCATGGAAAGAGCCTGCGGCCGGAGTGGGCAGAGCCGCCTGAAGAGGTCTCTGGATGCCCTGCCCTGATCCCAGAGGCTGCTTGGGGATCGAAGCTCTCCGTTGATTCAGGGGACTTGTGGCTCGTTCTATGTAGAAAGCCTCTCACTGGGCGGTCTGGTCCGAGAAGCTAGCCTTGAAAGGCACCTCCCACTGCAGTGGTCCAGGCTGCTTGGGAAAGTCTCTGGCTGCCCTATCTTGGTCCCTGAAGCTGCTTGCATGCTGGGGTATGCTGGGAGTACGCTGTGCTGGCTCCGGGACTTGGAGCTTGTTCTGGTCAGAAAGGCTCTCACTAGGGGGCCTGTTCCGAGAACCTGGAGAAGCTGGCTGTGTGGCGCGGCCCACCACCAGAGTGTGCAGGGCTGCCTGTGGAATACTCTAGCTGCCCTGCTCTGCTCCAATAAGCCACCTCTATCTGGGCCTGCCACCCGGGCCGAGCTTTACCCAGTGGGCAGACTCACCCGTGGCTCTATTTCCGTCCAAGTCTCTCAGTGCCTCCCCTTCTTAACTCCTGGGTTCTGGAGTGACTGGGGGTGCAGTCACCCTCTAGGCCACCATCTTGGATGGCCCGTGGAAAGAACCTGAGGCCAGAGTGGGCAGAGTCACCTGAAGAGGTCTCTGTTTGACCTGCCCTGATCCCAGAGGCTGCTTGGGGATCAAAGCTCTCCATTGATTCGGGGACTTGTGGCTGTTTCTATGTAGAAAGCCTCTCACTGGGTGGTGTGGTCCAAGAAGCTACTTGAAAGGCACCTCCCACCGCAGGGGTCCAGGCTAATTGGGGAAGTCTCTGGCTGCCCTATCCTGGTCCTTGAAGCTGCTTGTGTGCCAGAGTATGCTGCACTCCCTGTGTTGTGGAATCTTTTTAGGGACTGTTTAGACCCTAGACATGAAAGTGAGCAGCTAAGTAAAAGGGTAAGATCACCAGAGGAAACATCAGAAAAGGAGCCTTTGCTGACAGCTTTGAATAAAAAACATACAGAGGAAACTCAGAGTGAAAGTGAAAGTGAATCAGATGATGATGAAGATTGGGAAAAGGAGAAAGTCTACCTAATCAGCTCTCCCCCTCTGATGAGGAGGACTTGGAAGAAGCCGCTTTCAGATATCATAATGAGGATCCACCTTTTGTGGCTTCTGTTGTGCCGGCCTTCCTAAACCCCCAAAAAATAAAAAGGAAAGTCCAAAAGGTAGGATTTCTAGGTGCTGTTCATGAGGCATAAAAACAGGGACATGTTAGAATTTGTTGCCCTATAATATGGGCTATAGATGAGGGAGGAGAGCCTCATTGGGAGCCTCTCTCTCTTTTAAAATGTTAAAAGAACTAAAAGCAGTTGTAAAAGATTTAGGACCTACTTCCCCTTATACTCTGCAGCTAGTGGAAAATGTCCTTCTCCTGTGGCTGTCCCTAAAGGCTATCATATTATAGTCATTGATTTACAAGATTACTTCTTTACTATTCCTTTAAACTATAAAGATGGCATTTTGCTTTTAGCCTACCATCTCCTAACTTACAAAGGCCTTATCAAAGATTTCAATGGAAAGTATTACCTCAAGGAATGAAAAATAGTTCTGCATTATGTCAAAAGTTTGTAGATCAAGCCTTACTTAATTGTAGACAAAAGTATCCAGACTGCTTTATGATTCATTATATGGATGATATACTGATTGCCCATTCTCAAAGCCATTTGTTACAAATAATATTACAGGATTTAATTAAAGATTTACAAAGGTGGGGTCTGATAGTGCCTCCTGAAAAAATTCAACAGTAATCTCCTTATACTTATCTAGGAAGAACTATAAAAACAGATTTTTTCAGCTCTCAAAAGTTACAAATTTGAAAAGACAAACTATTAACGTTAAATGATTTTCAAAAACTATTGGGAGATATAAATTGGATTAGACCTTATTTAAAACTCTCAACTAATGATTTGAAACCTTTGATTGAAATATTAAAGGATGATTCAGATCCTAACTCATGTAGAATATTAACTAAAGAAGGAGAATAAGTCTTGCAAGTTGTTGAAACAGCAATTCAAAAACATTACTTGCAACAAGTTAATTATAACTTGCCTTGGGTTTTTATTGTGCTAAAAATGAAACATACTCCAACAGGTTGTTTATGGCAAAATGATCAACTTGAATGGATACACTTACAAGTATCAGGAAAGAAAATATTAATGTCTTATCCTACTATGGTAGCTTCTTTGGTATTAAAGGCCAGATTTAGAAGTAAAGAATTGTTTACTTGTGAAATGCATGAAATAATTATTCCTTACACAAGAGAACAATTTGACCAATTATTACAAATTGATGATCAATGGGCTATTGCATTTCTAAATTTTACAGCAAAAAATTCTTTCCACTTGCCCAATAATCCTTTACTACATTTTTTACTTCAAACAGAAATAATATTTCCTAAATGGTGCTCCTCAACTCCAATTAACAATGCTATGTTAATATTTACATATGGGAAATCAAATGGAAAATCAGTTACAATAATTAATTCTCAACCCACAGTTCAATGGACACAAGAAACTTCTGCAAAAAGAGCTGAATTAGAAGCAGTCTATGCTTTCAAAACTGTTGCTCAACCCTTTTACTTGTACACAGATTCACTATACATTGTTAAACTGTTTCCAACCATAGAAAGAGCAATGCTTTCCTTTTCAGCTAAAATTATACCTAGGCTACAAGAACTTCAATATTTAATTCATAACAGAACTTCAAATTTCTTTATAGGTCATATCTGGGGACATATGGATTACCTGGTCCCCCTGCTCAGGGGAATACTCATGATGATCACTTAAATAAAAATTTTATTTTAACAGCTATAGAAGAAGCTATTATATCACACAAAAATCATCATCAAAATTCATCTGCCTTACAAAAGCAATTTCATATTTCTAGAGAAGAAGCTAGAACTATTGTTAAAAATTGTCATGTTTATCCTAAATTTATTCCTTCTCCACAGATGGGAGTAAATCCTTGAGGACTTTTACCTAATGTCTTATGGCAAATGGATGTAACTCATATATCAGAATTTGGAGAATTGTCTTATGTTCATGTTACAGTCGATACCTTTTCTCATGCTATTGTGGCCTCAGCCAGAACTGGGGAAGCCTACAAGGATGTGATTCAACATGTATTCCTTTGTTTCTCTGTTTTAGGAATGCCTAAATATTAAACACTGATAATGCTCCTGCTTATACATCAAAACCATTTAAATATTTTTATTCCAGGTTTAATATTTCTCATTCTACAGGAATTCCTCATAACCCACAAGACAAGCAAAAGTAGAAATGAGCCATCAAAGTTTAAAAATATAAATAAATAAGCTAAAAGAGGGAGAGCTTAAATACTCTTCCCCAAATCATATTTTACAACATACTTTATTTGTTTTAAATCATCTAAATACTGACAAGGATGGAAATAGTGCAATGATGACACATTGGGAAAGTAAAAGGTAAAAACAAAGTTTAGTAAAATGGAAAGATTTATTATCTGACAAATGGAGAGGGCCTGACATCTTACTGACATCCAGTCAAGGCTATGCTTGTATATTTCCACAGGATACTGAAACACCTTTGTGGATTCCAGACAGATTGATACATCACTACAATGAGCCCTATTCGAAGGAGGAAGAACAAAGGGTATTGGATCCCTTACCAACCCAATCAGAGGGATGAAAATGGACTAGTATTTAAGATAAAAAATTGCATCTTGCACAATCATCCGCAACTCGCAACTCAGACCTGCCGACTTGGGAACAAGTGAAGCGCCTGATTGCCGCTGCTAAACACATGAACTGCTCTGGAAAACCTAAAACCCCACAGGCTTTGCTTTTTGCATTGATTGCTCTCATTTCATCTCAGGTACTGTCTATTCATGCTTATGATAATGAAGGGAAAGCTTACTCAACCTATTTTCCAAATCCTCCCTTACTGCATCCAGCTGCTTGGAGCAGATCTAATATTAAAGTATTTACTAATGAGCCTCAATTACTTGGAGGGATTTCAGATTCTTTAATACCACATAAAATAGCATCTAGAATTACATTTCATCGAATTACTGAAGAGACACCAGTGTGCTTTAGTACAGATAATCTACATGTGTCATTGGGATGTCTCTCTTTAAGTTATATGACTTACATTACTGATTCTCCAGGAGAAGAAGACAATGAAAGAGATAATGGTCCCTAGAGATAAACTCACTTGGATATGCTAATTATAATGATACAAATATTTCAGTGACTTTACTGCCTCTTTTTAAACTGTGTGATGACTTTAACAGTTGTAAAGACAGATCTTGGAATCTACTCAATTTAGAAACAGATTTACCAAAATGGTTTCAATGTGGTTTTCATCATACTGCACTGCAGTTTAAGACACAAGGCTCTGCTACTACTATTACAGATTATTCTGTGTCTTCTCCTGATTTTGATTATAAACTTTGGTTAAAGATAAGATGGAATAAAGTGGTACATTTTAATTTTAACCTTTTTCTTACCAATGAGCCTATTCATAGATGGTTTACTCCTGGATGGGTAATTGCCATCTATCGGAGTGACCTTATAAATGGTAAATTCTCTTACTTTCCTGACTTGTATAAACTATTAGCAGCTACTAATATAGTATTATTACAAAGACCTAAGTTAAGTAAACCTAATGACTTTGCAGTACGTGCTTGTATAAATGCTCCTCATGCTATTCGTATGTCTATCTTAAATAATTTTAATATCACTAAAAATAAGGAAGCTTAAAACATTTATTGCCATGATTGTGCTCTTACTAATTGTATTAATTCAACCATGTCTAAAGATTTAAAGGTGTTTTTAATTGTACATCAGCCTAATTATGTTATATTGCAAGTTAATCTTACAGAATCTTGGTATGATGACCCAGGTGTTGAAATTTTAAAAACAGTTAATAAACTTTTAAGACCAAAAATATTTGTTGCAGCTTTGGTCCTAGGAATAACAGCTTTAATCAGTATAATCACTTCTTGAGCTCTCTCGACCACAGTGCTTGTACAGGAAATTCATACTGCTTCACAGGTAAATGATTTATCTCATAATGTCTCTGTGGTTAAATGGCACAAGAACAAATTGATAAAAAAAATCAAAACAAGAATTAGTGCTCTTTAAGAAGCTATTCTCTTTATGGGAAATGAGATTCAAAATATTCAAACTAGAATGACCACTAGATGTCATGCTAACTATAAATGGATTTGTATTACTCCCTTAAAGGTTGATAATAATACTAATTCAGAACAAGTTAAAACTCACCTTAAAGGAGTTTGGAATAATACTAATATAGCACCAGATATCAATGCTTTAAAACTACAAATAAAAATGTTGAGTCAGGCTCATCTCTCAGTTGTTCCAGCAGATAATTTGGCCTCCCAAATATTTCATAATATAAAAACAACTATAATTAATAGTATGTTCCTAAATACAATATTACAATAATGCTTGATTGGAGTATGTATCTTAATTTTAATTTGTTGTCTTCCAGTCATCCTTCGAGTAATCCTCAGACTAGTCAAGAGAGTAAAAATTCAAGAAGGCCTCTTCAATTTACAAAATAAAAAAGGGGGAACTGTGGGGGCATCTGGAATTCCATCCAGTGCTTGACAAATATCCTCTGGAGGAGATTGCAAAGGCTCATCCTAAAAGGAATTGCCCGATGTTTTGTTCTGAAGCATGGTGTTTTCTCTGCTGTGTTTTTCTGATAAAATATTGCTCATTTCAGTCTGAATGGATTGCTTAAGGGGATGAGGGGAATACAACAAAAATTCCAGAAAATATTACCTTCAATCTGAAAAACAATGGGTCTTTACCACTAACAAAATTAAAAAGAATTTTACAACCATGCAATGAGTCCCTGAATGCCTCTGGAGAAAATATAGATCTGCCTTTGTCTCCAACAGGCTGGTTAAATTCTAACAATGGTGGTGGGGTAAAAGAATAAGGTTTCACAACATTCCTTCCTTCCTTCCTACAAAGAATAGGTCACCCCTATAATAAACATTGGTACACAATGCCCTGTTCTGGAAAAAAAAGAGCTACCTAAGACAAGGTAATCTATTCAGTAAAAAAAACTTGGCCACGAAAACCATTGCAACTGCTGCTCTCCTGGAGCCCTTAATTCAGCAATTTAGATATTAACCAGATGGACCTAGTAGAGATGGTCACATGAGATTACTTGTCTATCGCTTTAACCACGAGAATAATAAGAATAGTCTTAGGTCACATAGAGTTTAGATATTAAGGAAATAAACATTGTATTAGCTCATCGATGTAGTTAGATATTCTTAAAATAAGTGTGATTAGGTAAGGATAATCTGTAAGGTTACTGTTTTCTCATAATTTTTCTGTTCCTTGTTTAAAACAATTTCTGCCTATGCTTTGGAAACTTCTTTAATATTAACCACAAGACTGTCATTATAGCCTGAAGAAAAATGTATATAAACCCAGTCTTCCTCAGAATAAAGTGGGATTGAATGCACCAGAACTAGAGTCTGTGTCTTTCATTCTCCATGCATCACTGATGCTGTCTCCCTGTGCCCCGTTTACCTGTGAGGAACCCATGGACTCCTGCTAGAGCTGGACCCTGCTACTTCCTCTTACCCCTTACAATATAATCTTACATTTTTTATTCAAAGACAACTTTTTTAGTGTTCCTAGTCAATTCTCACTTTTCTAAGCTGTTGAACTTCATTCACTTCTGTATCCATGACTTTACAAATTCTAAATCATAGCCTCACATATGGTGGTAACTGCACAGCTGTGCAATTCAAGTAACCACAAATGTGGTTTAAATACAAATTTAAATTAAGAAAAATCAATTAATATTTAAAAATCTAGGTCCAAAATCGCACTAGCCATTTTAAAGGACACAACAGACACACTGGCTGCCATGTTGAACAAAATAGATTGTGAAACATTCAAATCCCCCATAAGGGACATGTCTGATCAACAGCATAAATACTTCTAAATAGAATATGCCTCCATATGCAATGTCTTTTCTGTATGTTCCAGTATAAGAACATCTGCTTCTCCTCTTACTCCTGATTGCTCTTCCCAACTTCTTTCATGTTGGCATGCTATAGAACTTTTCCTCTGCTTGTGTCATTCTAATTTCTCATAAGACAAACTTTTCCACATCACTATTCATATACTGATGGCTTCCAAATCCCTATCACCAGCACATCTTCTCATGTAAGTTCTGACTACTAATCAACCTATAAATGCATTTTCAATTGCTTAATTAAAAATGTTCAAATAAAACAAAAAATTAAAACAAAACCTTTTCAAAACCAAACTTCTTCTCTTTACAAAACTTGATTTTTTAACACAGCTATACTTTGTAAATGACAATTCAAATAATATGCCTCCTCTACTCTTAAACTTCTAGTGGCTTTATTATAATCATGAAATAAATTTCCCCTGGGATCTGTCCCCATTTTTTTTTACAATACAATATTTAACAGCATGCTTAGGACATTTCAGAGGGTAAGGTGCTATTTGGAATTAAAACTGTGCTAACATGGCCAGTGCTTCTAGTAAGCAATCTGGTAGTGAACTAAAAGCAAACACCCCAACTCCATGAGAAGAACTAGTGATAAAGTCAGAGAAAGACAATGCCACTAAATGATTCCTGAAGAAAAAAAAATATACTATCATGCTTATAGCACATGAAGAGTTAGCTGAGAAGTGCAGCTAGCATTTCAAGCAGAGAAAAAAACAATTGCCAGAGGCAATCCTTTGTCAGGGGCACAAAAGAACCTACAAAAACCAGTAGTGGAGATGAAGCTGGAGATACACAAAAGGAACAAAAGTCTTTTTTTTACAAGTTTAATTTCAATATTATATTTTATTAATTAATTTATTTACATTTCTGCAATAAACCAGATACTTTTTCACTTATTAGTTATACATGATAGAATGCATTCATACATTTTGAAATATACACAAAAGAAGTGTACTCTGATGTTTGTTTTACAAATTTAGGATCACACCATTCATGCAGTTCTACTTGTAAAGGAGGTAATAATCACTGTTTCACTTTCATTCCTGTATGCATAAAAATTCCCCTACTTTTTCTCCCCTCTACCTAGCATAATATGATTCTATTCTTTCCTATTGCTGCCCCCACTTTTTGTAAATTAGCATCCACATAACAGAGAAAACATTTGAACTTTGGTTGTTTTTGGTTTGGCTCTTTTCATTTAGCATGACATTTTCTAACTCTATCTGTTTACCAACAAATGCCAGAATTTTATTCTTCTTTAAAGCTGAGAAATATTCCATGGCATACTCTCTATATACCATATTTTCTTTATCCTTTCATCTGTTGAAGGGCATCTAGATTGTTTCCATATTTTAGCTGTTGTGAATTGAGCTTCTGTATACATTGGTAGGACTGTGGCACTGTAGAGTGCTGATTTTAAGTCTTTTAGGTATAAAGAGAGAAGGGGGATTGGTGGGTCAAATGGTACTTCCATTCCAAGTGTTCTGAAAAATCTCCATACTGCTTTCCATTATGGTTGCACCAATTTGCATTCCCACCATCAATGAATTAGTGTGCCTTTATCACCACATTCCAACATTTATTATTACTTGGATTATTTATAATTGCCATTCTGATTGGAGTGAGATGAAATCTTAGAGTAGATTTTATTTGCATTTCTCAAATTGCTAGAGATATTGAAAATTTTCTCAAATATATGTAGAATGATTGTATTTCTTCTGCAAATGACATGATTCTATATTTGAAAGATCAAAAAAGTTTCATGAATGAACTTCTAGATTAAATGAATTCAGAAAAGCAGCAGGATATAAAATCAGTGGCCATCAATCAAACACATTCTTATACATCCATAATAAATTCACTGAAAGACAAAAACACTACCACATTTCCGATCACCTAAAAAAATACTTGTGACTTAATCTAACAAGACGTGAAAGACCTCTACAATGAAAACTACAGAACACTAAAGAAAGAAATCGAAGAAGAACTTAGAAAATAAAAAGACCTTCCAAGTCCCTGGATCGGCAGAATTAATATTGTCAAAATAACCATACTACCAAAAGCATTATACAAATTTCATGTAATTCTACTAAAATCCCAATGGTGTTTTTCATAGAACTAGAAAAAGCAATCATGAAATTCACTTGGAAAAATAAGAGACCCAGAAAAGCCAAAGCAAATCAAAGCAAGAAAAGTGGAGCAGGGTGCTGACTTTTCATTCATTAATAAATAACTCCATGCAAAAAATTTTTCCCTTATTACTGTATTCACAGTGTACAGAAATTCTGGTATGTTTTATCAATGTTCTCATTTACCTCTAAGTATTTCATCCTTGGTTTCTTCTACTATCCATTCATCATTCCATTGTGTATTATTTAGTTCCCATATGTTAGAAATAATTTTTTTATTTTATAATTGATTTCTAATTTCAGACTGTTGTGAAATGAAAGAATGCAGGGTATTATCTCCATTTTTTGTCTTTATTAAGAGTTGCTCTGTGGCATAAAATATGGTTTACCTTAGAATATGATCAATGTGCTGCTAAGATAAAAAGGTATATTCACTCATTGATGAATGAAATATTATATTAACTGTTTAAATTACTGAGTGTGTTATTAGGTCTATTATTTTTTTTATTTAGTTATTGTTTAGAAGATCAGTCAAGTAGTGAAAAAGGTGTGTTAAAGTCACCCAGTATTATTGTGTTGTGGTGTACATGATTCTTTGAAATTGAGAAGGGATTTTTTTGTTTTTTGTTTGTTGTTGTTGTTGTACATAGATGCTCTATCATTTGGAGCATAAATATTTACAATTGTTATGTCTTGATGCTGTATAATTCCCTTCAGTAGAATGAAATAAACTTCTTTATCCCTTCTGATTAACATGGGCTTGGAGTGCACTTTATCTGATATAAGGATGAAAACCCGTGCTTGCTTATGCAATCCATATGAGTGATAATTTGTTTTCTTATCTTTTTACCTTCAATCTGTGGATGACTTTGCCTATGAGGTGAGTCTCCTGGAGACAGCATATTGTTGGGTCTTGTTTTTTAATCCAATCTGCCAATGGTTTTGCTTGAAGAGCTTAGGTCATTAATATTCAAGGTTATTACTGAGATGTAACTTTTTTCCCAGTCATTTTGGTTTATTTCTGGCTTTTACTTTTAGTTTTTCTTTTGACTATTCATTTAGTGTAGTTTTACCCTTTGCTGGTTTTCACTTTTCTTTTTCACTTCATCCTCATGAAATATTTTGTTGCCAATGTTCTGTACTACAGGCACTCTGATTGTGATTTTTAAACTTCTGTTTATCTTGGAAGATTTTTATTTCATTTCAAATCTGAATGCTAATTTTGATGAATATGAAATTCTTGGTTGGCATTCATTTTCTTTCAGAGTTTGAAATGTGTTGTTCTATGACTTCCTAGATTTGAGGGTCTGGATGGAGAAATCAGTTGAAATCTGAATTGGTTTTCCCTTATACATACCTTGCTTTTTTTCTCTCACCGCCTTTAAGATCTTATCCTTGTTCTGTATTTTAGTCATTTTTTACTATAATGTGTCTTGGTGTATATCTTCTGTAGTTTTGTACATTTGGGGTCCTGTAAGCCTCTATATTTGATTTCAATTTTATTCTTTAGGTTTTGGAAATTTTCTGATATTATGTCATTTAAAAGATTGTACATTTCTTTTGCTTGTATCTCTGCTCCTTCTTTTACCAGATAATTCTTAAATTTTTCAAGTTATTCCATAGTTCCTGGAAGTTCTGTTCATGAATTCTTACCATTGCTGCATGGTCAACATTACTTTTAATATTAAATAGTTTGTCTTCAGTGTCTGAGGTTCTGTCTTCCAAATTGTATAGTCTGTTGGTGAACTTTCCATTGAGTTTATAATTTGATTTATTGATTCCTTCATTTTGAGGTTTTATGCTTCTTTTCACAATCTCTAATTCTCTATTGAGGTCATCTTTCACTTCCTGTGTTTTCTCTTTGATTTCATTCTTTATACCATTCTTTGTTTCACAGATCCAGATTAACCATATATTTTCTAAACTTCTTGGACATTTCTTCTATTGTGTTGTCAGTGGCTTCTCTAATTTGGGCATCTTGGTTTGTTGTTCCTTTTTGTTCCCTTGTTTTTTCTTGTTCCTTGTGTGTTTTCCCATTTGTTATATGGATCTGAGACAATACAGATTCTACCCTGTACGCCTATATTGTAAATAAAGATTTCCATTACCCACATTTAAGAGGGAGACAAATATCAACAATACCCAGTGCAAACAATATACAACCTCAAATCTAGTATTTCCCTGCAAGCCTTTCACTGTCCCCTTGCTATAAACAGCAATGATGAGCTCAATCACTGTCCACAATTAAAACAGAAATTTGTTATACATATTTGCAATCTCAAATAGGGGACAAAGACAGAAGAGAAGCATTGCAGGACATGGTGTTCATGAGGGATAAACAGAGAAACCAGAAAGAAAAATCAACAAAGCATGGCAGAGAAATCAACAGAGATTGACTGTTATGTGGAGAAATGGTAGAAAGGAAATCTAGGAAGACAGACAAGCAAGTGGAAGAATATATACTGAGAGAAGAAAAAAGTAAAAATGTAAGAATATAAAGAATATATAGCAGAACTGCAAAACATCATGTGTATATTATTGTCTTCGATGAACTGATGCATAAAAAACACCTTGCTCCAAATTTGATAGAGAGAGAGAGAGAGATCAGAGAAGAAAAAATAATAAGTTTCAGTGGAAAATTGAACAACTGTCTCTCCCAGCATCCCAAAGCTCCTCAGATCTGTCTGTCTCTCCCAGCATCCCAAAGCTCCTCAGATCTGTCTCTGACTTCCCACAAGACAGACAGTGGAAGACCTAGCCACAATCTCACCACTCTGGGTCTCATATATCCTGGGTTTGGCCACATTGCAATCCCAGGATTAAAATGCCAGTGGAAGTTGGAGGGAGACAACCAGGGATGAGCAATTCTGAGATGCTGTATTAAATGGGAACATCCCACATTCCTAAGAGGAAGATCCTATTTGCAACCAAACCCATAGACACCCTGACACCAAAACTCCAGGTTCTGGCCAGTGTCCCCAGACAGGTGCAGCTGTGACCCAAAATGGCAGTAGCACCAAACCCGCTGGCACCTCAAACTAACCCCAGACTCTGACAAGCAACTTAAAGTGAATGTGACCACATGTAACCAAACCTGTAGTCTCCCTGGCAGTGGCCCTCTGCACAGTGTTGGAAGTGGTAGTAGCATGAGTCAATGGTAGCTGGCAGTGAGTCAGCAAGAGCTGCAGTCACTAGTGGTGTTTGCAGCAGGTTGGGGGACTGTGGCTGCAGTGGCATCTGCACCTCTGACTGCAAGTGCAGCAGCACATAGAGAGGAGAACTCTAGGTGACCTTCTGGGAGCAATAAGAGTTTTGGTGTCAACAGCAGCAGCAGCAGCAGCAGTGTAGTTGGCAGCCAAGCATCCAAGGCACCATCGAGGGCAGCAGACCTCCAGGTGATGATGACTGTGACAGCATCAAGAGCAGCAGCAGGGCCTGGAGAAAGACCTCTGGGCATCTGAAGCATGAGCATCAGGTGCAGTTGAGGCACAGGTGCATGCAACAGTGGCACCAAGGGAAAAGAACTCCAGGCATCTTTGACAGCTGCACCCAACCCCCTAGAGAGGATGTGCAGGCAGCAGCAGTGGCATCCATGGTCATGGCATAATAGGAAGCCCCAGCATTTGATGAAATCTCCTCTGAGTATCTGCAGCTTGTTTTAGACTTAATCAAGTTTGAAATAAAATCTTCAACTTCAGTTCTTATTCTCCCATGCTTCTGCAAGACTCAGTCTTTGCAACAGTCAGACTCACTTTTTGCTGTGTTTAAGCCAGATCACATCATTTGTAAATAATTTTAATATGATAATAACTATAGTTACTCTGTGTTCACCAAAATGCTATAAAGTACTAAGTGCTTACTAGGCTCTTTAGTATTCCTACCAATCCTTGTTAAAGAAAAGCAAATTCAAGATAGATGAGATCAAATACTTCATGTTGTGGAGCTAGTAAGGGATGACATGTAGGTAAAATTGAGGACTGTTTTACATCTTTGCACATCTCCATAACTACTTAAATTTCCTGCCTTCCAAGGATTTCTTCATAAAGATCCCTCCTCAATACTGCTACTTTGTGAGTAGGAATATTTCAGAGAGCACCAGAAGCATGTACCAGTACAGTGCAGATACAACCAAAGACAGAAAAGGCCACAGTTATGCTCGTATCTATTTTACAGAAAGTCCACTCCTAGCTTCCAGATGATGAGGTGATCCCAACTTCAATTTCAAGGGCCATGAATGACTTATGTTTCCATTTGAGTCATCTCAGGGCAGGAGAGCTGCTTTTTGTCAGGGACCAAGAAGAAGTTCTCATTCTGAGAACGTCCTGACCTTTACGATAAGCAGCAGCCCAAGGAACATTTTGCAGTTGCCTTGCCCTGCACAAACACCCTGCAACTGGCAACTGACAGATTCACAAGGCACGCCCCTCCCCCATCCTGGCTAATAGTTCTGACAATATGGCACCTATGGCGCCATCCCTGCTTCTCTTCTGGGATTTCACCTTCCTGCCGACATGAAGTTGCACCCTATCAGGAGCCCAATAGAAGAACACAGCCAACCAGCCTGCATCTCGTCATACCCCTCATTCCCTCAGCATAAATACCTGTGTGAACAATAAAAATTTGCAGCTTGATCAGAACTCCTGTCTTGCTGTCACTTCCCTGTGTCTCTTGTCCCTTCATTCCTTCTCTCTTAGGTTCACCGTCCTCTGTTGATGTCCCATGGGTCGGGAGAGTTTGTGCCCAACGTGGTTGACTGGAGCCTTTACCTGAGAAGCGAACACCTCACTCTGGGGAAACCCTGGCCAAGTGAATTCCATGATCGCCTCAGTTAACGCGGCCAAGAGTCAGATCCAGGAGGAGAGTGAGGCCGGCGCAAGGTGAGTGACACACCATGGGGCAAGCAGTTTCATCACACAATTTGTTTCTGACGGATCTCAAGGAGGCCCTCAAGACTCGGGGAGTGCATGTTAAGGAAAAGAATTTAAAATTATTATTTTCATGCATAGAGGATTTGTGTCCTTGGTTTCCCCTGGAGGGGTCAATTGATGGTAAATGGTGGTTCAGAGTAGGAGACTGCCTCAAAGATTATTACAAGACTTTGGGTACTTCAAAAGGTGCCCGTCACCACCTTTTCTTATTGGAATTTAATCAATGAAATTCTTAAAAGTTCACCCTTTGACAGTGGTACTTTAAAACTTGTAAAAATTGGGGAGCAGGCAATGCAATCCACCTCTCACCCCCCCCTCGGCATGCCCTTTGGTTAGTATTCAAATGCCCCCTACTCAGCCTTCTCAGGACCCTGGGACCCTCCCAGACCCCACCTTACCAAAGGAGTCCCCTAAAATTCCCCCTAAGATTTATCCGGTTTTAAATCCCTATGATGAGTTGACCCCAGAGGACGAGGCTACCCTGGAGGAGGCAGCGGCTCAATAATATTCTGCAGACCTGCCACCTCTTAAAAATCCACCTCCCTCCTATATACCCCCTGCCTTTCATGCTCTGGCCCTTCAGGGACCTACATTCCCCCCAAACATTTTTTCCCCGATTCCCTTGCCTAATCTAACTCCTTTACGTGAGTCTCTCCAACATAGGCGGGAACAAATCCAACTTTTAAAAGAACTAAAAGCCCTTGATGCCGAACTTTGCTCACTAGCCTTGGGCACGAAGTTAACACAAACTGGCCCAAAACTGGTACATTTAAATACCTGGGATTTAAATGTAGGGATTATGACATTTAGTGATTGCTCCGAGACATTCAATTTTTCACAGACATTGTGCCTCCCTAATGGCACTGTATTTGTCTGTGGAGGTAATAAGGCTTTCACTCAACTGCCAACCAACTGGACTGGATTATGTGTCCTAGCTGCCTTTCTCCCAGATGTAGATATTATTCCAGGAGATGAGCCTGTTCCTATACCAACAATTGATCACATTGCAGGACGAGCTAAACATGCTGTCACCTTTATCCCTTTACTTGCAGGACTTGGAATAACTACAGCAGTGGCCTCAGGTACTGCTGGTTTGGGGGTCTCTCTTACTCAATATACAAAATTATCCAGACAATTGATTTCTGATGTACAGATACTCTCAAGCACCATACAAGATCTTCAAGATCAGGTGGATTCCTTAGCAGAAGTGGTCCTACAAAATAGGAGAGGTTTAGACCTTCTAACTGCTGAACAGGGAGGCATTTGTTTGGCTTTGCAGCAAAAATGCTGTTTCTATGCCAACAAGTCAGGAATTGTTAAGGACAAGATCAAACAGCTGCAGGAAGACTTAGAAAAACGCTGATGAGCACTGGCTGATAATCCACTATGGACTGGATTCAGTGGACTCCTTTCCTATCTCCTTCCCTTCCTAGGTCCCCTCCTTTGCTTGCTGCTTAAAGTATCTATAGGTCCTTTGATATTCAACAAGATCATGGCTTTTCTTAGAGTTCAAATTGAGGCTATACAGGCGAAAACTCTTCAGGTTCATTACCATCAACTGGAGATAATGGATCTTAATAGACCATCACCCCTGTGAGCTGAACTGGACAGCCAATGATGGGTAAGATTTGTGAGAGCTCATACCAACCTAGGACAGGAAATGAGGGCTAGAGCCTCATTATCCAGTGACAGGTAAGGATGTTGCTCTGTCATGGACAACCTAAGACAGACGCAGTTCCCGAGGGATTTTCACTCCAGCTCTGTACCTGTCTGGGCAGGCCACGCCCCCACCTTGCCACATAGCCTCTATCACCCCCTTAAAATATGGCAATCAGAATATTGTCAATAATTTTATATAAGAAAGGGGGAAATGTCAAGGACCAAGAAGGAGTTCTCATTCTGAGAACATCCTGACCTTTACGATAAGCAGCAGCCCAAGGAACATTTTGCAGTTGCCTTGCCCTGCACAAACACCCTGCAACTGGCAACTGACAGATTTACAAGGCACGCCCCTCCCCCATCCTGGCTGATAGTTATGACAATATGGCACCTATGGTGCCGTCCCTGCTTCTCTTCCATGATTTCACCTTCCGGCCGGCGTGAACTTGCACCCTATCAGGAGCCCAATAGAAAAACACAGCCAACCAGCCTGTGTCTTGTCATGCCCCTCATTCCCTCAGCATAAATACCCATGTGAACAATAAAAATTTGCAGCTTGATCAGAACTCCTGTCTTGCTGTCACTCCCTGTGTCTCTTGTCCCTTCATTCCTTCTCTCTTAGGTTCACCGTCCTCCGTTGATGTCCCACGGGTCAGGACAGCTTTTCTATGAACTAAAATTCCAACAATTTGTCCACTGCCTCAGAGAGCCCTAGTTTCAAACACAGCAGACCTGATGCAGAGGAGGTGGGTGTAACTGTGAAAGTGGTCCACTTAACTTTTTGAATATGGATCTGAGGCTTATTATTAATAGTGCTATATTTTCCTTTTTCTTTTCTCCCTTTCCCCCTCCTTAACCTGGGAGTGGGGAACAAGATTGCATTGGGTTATCTGTTCTCCACAGGAAGGAGATATCAGTCAGAAGTTCTCAGAAATGAATATCTTCTCAATTAACAAGTTAATGTTAGCACAGCATCAGGGTGCTCTGGGACTCCCTGTCAGGGCACAATAGGAATGTAGCCTTTGAAGAGTTTCTTTAACATGTCCTTGTTCCTCCTGATGGGGAGAATTACAGGATTTGTGACAGGAGTCCCCTGTGTTTCTCCTTTGCTAGCAAAGCAAGATTTTTTTTTTCTCAAAACCATGTCCTTGTTATTTAATTGTCATTGGGGACAAGAACAGAGCATTTGATTACAAATTTATTCCCTACCTGGGAAACTCAAGAGCAGCTTCCAAGTTTGACTTTCTTGGGTATGCCTGTCACTGAAAGCAACTGCACTTCCATGCTGAATGAGAATGTATGGCAAACTTTTTGAGAGCTAACTACTGGAAAATTAGTACATGTCTTGCCTTACTGTTAGTGCTTGCCTTGGGTTGATCCAGAGGAGTTATTATTGTCAGTAAAGGAGTGACTGGGGGATTCCCAGCAACTGCTGAAGACCCCTTTGCTTCAGGGAACTCCAGTCTTCCTTTCCTGCATTTTAAGGATTGCCCATCTTGGTCTACTTTGAGAAAAAGGAAACTAAATGCAGTAATGACTGGACACCTCAGTCAATTTATAAGCTGCCTCGGTGTGCACAACAAGACCCTTGATTCTACACATCTGGTTCCCCTTTGTGGGAATATCTACTCCCTTTTTGTGGGGACATCTGTGGTGCCACTAGTGTAGAAGTGATGGTTTAGTGGTAATTGGGAACTTGGTGGAATTTCCCTCATCTGGTCTGTTTTAAAAGTTTCCCTCTGTAGGCAATGGTTTGGGGATCCTCTTTGTCCATCTCTAGTTTTATTTGCTTGCTTTTGTTTCTGGTCCCTTAACACATGGAAAATACTGTGTTGATTCTATAGATTGTTTCTTGGGAAAGATCTTGGCTGAATGGGCCACCTACATGTATAAATCTGTCTAAGATAAAGATGATGATTTAGTGTTAACACTCTGCTTTTTGAATGGTTTTCTGTATTATTACAATCTTGCACTAGGGAGTTGGCCTGTCACAGGTAAAATAAACAAAAAATTCTGTATGCACAGGCATGTATGTGATTACACAATAAAACTTAACAGTCAAAAACTAAGTTTGATGCAAAAAGGTGCTCCCGCTAATGTGTGAGTATGGCAGGACAATAAAGTAAGATTTATTTATTCTTTCTTTCCAAACTAGTGCTAACAATCTGAGTACTACTTCTCAGTCTTGCCCAAGGCAGCTGCAAATCATTTTTCTATATGTCAGGGACACAGTCCTTATATAAAGGAGAAAAAATGAAAATCCCAGGAAAGATGCCTGGTCTATAGAGAAGTAGGCAAGGAGTATGTGACCTCTACACTACTTTCCAGCCACTCTTTGCCCATGAGAATAAAACCAGAGTTTGAGAATAGGGCTCAGTTCACAGCTTCTGCAGATGAATGAATCTATATGAACCATAGACCTCACTGATTTTTTTTCTGGGTTCTTGCTTCTTGAATTCAAAGAATGAAATTCATGATTGGTGGCAGAGTACAAAAAGAAAAGAAATAAAATTAGTTTTAAATGAAAGGACAAAAGTAACTGGATCTCCCTGTGATGTGAGGGGGAAATTTTGGAAAGCTTCTCCACTTGAGTATACTAGTTCATAAAATAGGCTTTGGACAAAGATGTTTATCAAAGTCCAAACTCAACAGACATTGAAAATGTTAAGACTAATTGTTGAAACCTATTCTATACAGTTGTTGGGAAGGTACCAAGGCTGTTCACTTGGCCCATAACTTTCTATTTAGCTGTGTGCTTTTAGTTCTTAAGTCTTAATTTTTTATGACTTCCATTTGGGTCCAACCCCATTTTTATTTTACTGCCACTTTGGGACATAGGAGTGGACTGGAATGCTTAACCTCACAGGGTTGCCTTTACATTTTAAAAAACCCTATCTGGGTCCATTATATTCATTGACAATTCACTAAACTATCTTAATGGGAATGGAATATGAAAGCTGCCAATCACAAGAAATAAAACAATGGGTTCTAATAATAATAAATTATAATTTGAGGACAAAAGTGTCTCCCCTTATTAAGATCTGCCCTATTTGATCAGGGGACACTTCTGGGTGCAGGTCTTCCCTCTTACCCACAGAGCTAAAATACAAAGGTCTCCTTGAGTCCCCATGAATTCAAACATCTGTCTTTTGGCCTGCTGATTTCTGAAGAAAGTGGTTCCTAATAATTTCTGTGACCTTCACTAGACAGTGCCTTTATATACAAAAGTATGTAAAGAGAGAGTCTCTGGGTACAATTAACAATGGGGAACTCACTTAAATTTGATGGCATTATGATGATGGTAAGGAGGACTGGTCAAACAATGACCTGTGTTACAACCCCTTGAGCATAAATTGGAAAAAATAAAAGAGATTTAAGGCACAGATTTTAAATATGCCAAATTGTCTAATCCCTTTGCTGTGATGAACTTTGTTGTGTAAATTAAATGTACAGATAACATACTCACACCAAAATTTAAAATTTCAAGTGCAAGTATCTTCCAGGAAAAGAAAACAGAACCTGCTCTGTTGTAGGTCTACTAGAAGTGAGAAAGGTCTTTTAAGAAAAAGTGACCCTGTGAAAAGTGATCAATGTTATCTTAACCAAGATTAGTTTTAGGAGGGAATAATTTGTCCCAGAGGAAAAAAAATACAGTAGCAGCTCGATTTATGATAGCTAGATTGTGGAACCAACCTATATGTCCCTTCAACAGATGAATGGATATAGAAACTGTTATATATACATGATGTAATATTTTCCAATCATAAAGAAGAATAATATTATGATATTTGCAGATAAATGGATGCAATTGGAGAATATCATGTTAAGTGAAACAAGCTAATTCCAAAAAACCAAAGGCAGATTGTTTTCCCTGATAAGTTGATTATGATACATAAAGGTGGTGGTGGGGTGGTAGGTGAGGGAAAAATGAAGGAATTTTAGATTACATAGGGGGAGGTGAGAGGGAGGGGGTTATGAAAAATGGAATGAGATAGACATTATTACCCTATGTACATGTATGATGACACAAATTGTATAAATCTGCATTGTGCACAACCATAGAAACAAAAAGATGTGCCCCTTTTGTGTACAATGAATTGAAATTCTGTCTTTGAAAATAAAATAATAATAATAAAAGAAGAGGTGCTCTTTCTCTTCTAGACAGTTGTTTAAATTGTACAATGAGTCTGCTTTGCCCAGATATCCTACTCTGCCTCTTCTGCATGTTAAAAAACATCACACTGATGAATACCAATTTGTGCAAGACTTGACAGTTACAAAATATTAAAATATATTGATGTCTATTGCTTTCATGATTTTTCTTTGTCAGAGAAACAGATGACTTAAAATCTTGACCAGGCTTGAGTTTCATGAATAACCTAAATATACCTGACTAGAAATATGTATACATCTGAAACTAAATATATTCATCTGAGCCTCACCTAAATATTCAAAGAAGTTTAAAAATAAAAGTTAATGTAAATTTAACCAGTAAGTGCTATCTTTTATACCTTATATCTGGCAAAGGGCAACACTGCCATCTAGAAAACTTACCTGTGTCTGTCTGCTTTGACTATGTCTAATTTGAATTATTAACACTGTTCCCTAAATGTATAAGGGAATTAAGGCTATCATTTTTTTTACTAGTGCTGCTAAACTCTGCAAGCCTGTAAATATTTGTGGATTCTGAATTCTACTGTGAAAATTAAACCTAGTTAATATAAGTACATCTGTATAATGATGATATTATTTATTATTTCTTTGTATATTAAGTATATTCATGTTCCTCTAAGATACAAATTATAAATATAAAGCTTGAAAGAACACTTTACCAAGCTGGTGTTTTCCAAAGTTGTCTAAATTGATAATTTTAAATAATATAGAAAAAAATTAAATTGGAAATTTATATCATTTAATATTCTGTAACTGAACCTGTTATCTATAAGATGTATGTAAAATCTTATATTACTTTTTACACTGGGATAAACAATTTAAATGTAGTTTTAAAAGATAATGAGAGCATGATCTATTTAAAGGTGGATATTGTAAAACATACAAGCAATTTGCTGCTTTCCAACCAAAAGAAAAATATCTCTTTAGCTTTTCTTTGATTCATGTTTCAGATGTAATGTTGTATTGTTATTTTTGAAGAGGCCAACCTAACCTGAGATAAGGCTCTGCCTCTCACCTTACTGTATGTTAGAATGGCTCCCAAATAGATTAGACTTATGCTCATTCAAAGTTGTGTTCAGAAGATCAATTTTTGCTTTAAAGAATACTGTTGTCTCAAAATATACAGGAGATATAACTAAGTAAGATTTGGGATTATAAAAAAGTTGTGTTTCTTGGATCATAGCTATTTTACAAACTGAATGCATTTTTGCTTTTGTTACTTTCATTTTGTATTTTCCTTTAAAACTGTAATTTTTATGTGTTAGTACTTCACAGAAGTGTAACTTCTAATATAACAACCCGAGTTAATTTGAGGTAATAGGTAATCATCTACAGAGGACAGATAGGATGTAATAATTCCACTACTAATACCGACCCCAATTAAAGAAAAGGTGCAAATGACTGTAGAATTAGAGATATTGATGTTATAACCTTTTACTCCCTCCTTAAGACTTCTGCAACTGGATGTTTAAAAACAAAAACTTGGAGACCAAATCAAGGAAGTAAAAGGACAAAGGTAAAAAAAGCCAATAATTGGCCCTTGCCCTCAAAGTTTAGTGAGTATCCAGAGGATGATAGGAGGGACTCCCCTTGTTGAGAACAAGGTGACATCTGTGCAGCCATGTTGTAAGAACAAGCCATTTCGGGAACTGGCCCATTAACCCCCCCCCCAGGAAAGGACATGCAGGTGCTACCCTCTAGAACCAATACAGGACAAACAGGATGTACTGGGCCCCCAGGCCTTATCAAGGCTGTTAAGAGATATCTGTCTGAGAAATGGGAAGCTGCCCAGAAACCTTATCTATCAAGGACAGGGGAGGGGGCCTAGCCCTGACTCATCTCCTGCATAGTTCACCCCCTCCCTCCTCCCTTCTTCCTCCAAGACCATTCAGTTCTGGTGGGACCCAATGAGATTCAAATAAATTGGTGGGACTCAACCAAAAGAGAACAAATGCTTACCTGTTCAAATGTTAACCAATAATTTACAGGTATTTGTATGTGAATGATTGGAAATTTCTTAAGTAGAGTGCTTTCTTATCCCTCAGAGTTGCTCCCCACTCAGCCATGGTAGTGATCTGAGAGACTGGTTGTGGTCCAAGCTTAAGCTTGCAATTAAACCTCATTGTGTGATTTGCATTGCTGTGTGTGCACTTTGACTCTCTGGGATCAGTCAATATTGAACCCCAATACCCTAAGAACTCTGAAATTCTGATGAATTACCTGATCTTCCAGTCAGGAAGATCAAGAGGTCTCAAAAGAACATAAAGCCAGCTCATGGTGCACCTTCCACAAAGAAGAGGGTCATTGGATACAGAAATGTCCCTGATACTTCCAAGATAAGCCACATTTGTGCCAGGGTCCAGCCCTAGCAGGAGTCCATGGGTTCCACACCAGTAAACGGGGTGTGGGGAGACAGCGTTGGTGATGGATGGAGAATGAAAGACACAGACTCTAGTTCTGGTGCAATCGATCCCACTTTATTCTGGGGAGGGCTGGGTTTATATACATTTTTCTTCAGGCTATAATGGCAGTCTTGTGGTTAATATTAAAGAAGTTTCCAAAGCATAGGCAGAAAACAACAACCTTACAGATCATCCTTACTTAGTCACAATTGTTTTAAGAATATCTAACTACACTGATGAGCTAATACAATGTTTATTTCCTTAATATCTAAACTCTACGTGACCTGAGACTATTCTTATTATTCTCGCGGTTAAAGTGATAGACAAGTAATCTCATGTGACCATTTCTATTAAGTCCCTCTGGTTAATATCTAAATTGCTGAGATAAGGGTTACAGGAGGGCAGCGGTCCCAATGGTTATTGTGTGCCACATTTATTATAGGGGTGACATATTCTTTGTAGGAAGGAAGGAATGTTGTGGAACCTTATTCTCTTACCTCACCTCCACACATAAACAAAACCATTGTTAAAATTTAACCAGCCTGTTGGAGAGAAAGGCAGATTTATACCTATTTTCTCCAGAGGCTTTCAGAGACTCATTGCACGGTTGCAAAATTATTTTTAATTTTGTTAGTGGTAAAGACCCATTGTCTTTCAGATTGTAGGTAATATTTTCTGGAATTTTTGTTGTATTCCTCTCATCCCCTTAAGCAATCCGTTCAGACTGAAATGAGTAATATATTATCAGAAAAACACAGCAGAGAAAACACCATGCTCTGGAGCAAAACATCGGGCAATTCCTTTTAGGATGAGCCTTTGCAATCATCCTCCAGAGGCTCTTTGTCAAGCACTGGATGGAATTCCAGATGTCCCCGCACATTTGTTCATCAAGACACTGATCTGATCCATCCTGGCACATGGCACCAGTGGGAGAGGAAAGATAAAGGATTCAGGAGGCTGCACATGCATCCTCAAGTGTGATCTCTTAGTAATCTCAGCTCATTCATAAGAATAGATATGAACAAGTCAGTTTTGACTAGCCTGGTCCCAAATACCTGGCAGCAGAGTACAGCCTGTGCAGTCCTGCATGGACAACTCAAATGAAAAGCAATTTTTTAAAAAATATAACTTAAGATGTACACTTGTGAGAGCCCTACCAAAAGTAAGAAGAGCTGATGGTTGTAAAGAAAGGGTTCTTACTGTAAACACAAAAAGACAAGTGGCAGACCTCAGCGGATTCAGAGAAGACTTTATTCCTTCACAGACTTGGGCACTGTGGGGTTCACTTTCCATATGGGAAAAAGGACATCAGCTAAAGATGAGATTTTGGTTTTATAGGGTACAATGATTTAATTGGAAACTGTGTACATGCAGTTTTGACCATCAGGGGCTAATTTTGCAGGTTAAAACTTTAATTTAGGAAGGTATTGTAAAAGTCTGAAACTCATTGTTGTCTGGGGGAATAAGAGTATGGATTCTAAGGGATGAGTATTCAAATCTTGCCCATTGTCATTTAGAAATAATTTGCCATGGGAAAATGTCAAGATTCAGGACCCAGCATTCAGTATCCACCCCTTTGCCCCAGGGCCCATTGTTTCCAGGAAAGAATGCCATGGGAGATGTTTAATGTTTGTTGAACTTTTCCCTCTCTCCTTCCAAGTCACACTGTCCCTCCATTTTCTTGGTGAGCCATCTTATAGTAATATTATTTTCCATAACCCTTCAATACTTCCAACATAACCCTACACAACTGTTTGAAGAAAGTGTAGCCACTGTGAGAGTCAAATCTGTTTCTATGAGTCTTACCATACACGATTAAAACAAACCCAAGGTACACTTACAACAATGCCAAACCTACAAAGCTTCTTAGGTGGTGCACCAGCCCTGTACTTTCTGTTAGGCTCTCCCATCTTAATTCAGGGAATAGGAAGGGCTGCCAGGGGTGGAAAGATAGGAAGGCAGCTGCACCTGAGAAGAGTAAGTGTGCAAACATGGTTCCTGTTGTGCACTCTCTCTTGTCCTTGCAACAAAATTGAGGCAAGAAGAGCCACAGGATCATATTAAAGACCCACATAGTCAGGAGTGGAGCCTGACTTGAACCCAAGATTCAAATGCTAGTTCTCTTTCCACCTCCTGTTACCTCCCCAGTGGACACTTTAAAGCATCAAAAAAGACAGTTCTTTTTTCTCTTTACAAACAGATTAGACTTTCTATGAGAAGAAAATGGCCTGTTGCCACTTTATGAACTCTCCTCTGCCTGACTGGTATTAGGGCCTGTGACCAGAGCTCTGCCACCTCTCAAGACTCAGGACTGTGGGAAGATAATCAGCTTACCCTGCAGTGGTAGGAAGACTGTAAAATTCTAAATGACTTTCCTGCCACAGTATCATGGCCATTGCTCCCTATAGTCAAAGCCCCTGGATGCATATCACTTCCTGGACACCTCCCTACAATTAACCTCAGAATACTGACAATTCAGGGACTATGAATGGACTCGGAAGGTAGGGAGACTGACTGTGAAGCACCGCTAGGTGCCGGCAGGTGAGTGCATCCCTGCCATCTACTGGTCACAAGGGGCAATGGCGGGAATTATGTACAACACCCCAGGTCTTCCATATAAAAAAGACAAAATTCTCCCAAACTGGTCCTCTAAATAGTGGTCACAGAGCAGCAACATGATTTCCAGAACATATTAAACAATGAATTGTTTTTTGCTTTCACCTCTGGAGAAGTGAAAGTCAAAATGTTTACAGGGTTTTGGCTTTTAGGCTTAGCAGTGTTTGAAGGTCTTAAAGGAAACACTGGAAAAATATTCCCTGAATTCCTGAGAACTAAGGAACAATGAGTCTAGCCCCTTGTATCTCAGGGTCTGTGCACCTTGGTTGTAACTGGCTAATACTGGATGCCTTTCTGCCGGGGGTCAGTGAGTGAGGTTATCATAAAAAGTCTTTTTTGCAAAGATCCTGATTTTGGAGTAGAGACCAAAACAAGGCAAAAGTATTTATCCCCAATTGTGCCCATGGAGGGATCATGAAAATTAGGATTCCTGAGCCACCCTGAGTCAGATACTGCAGGTCTGGGTTTGAAAAGGGAGCTGAACCACGGCCAGAACTTCCCTGAGATCATCCAATAAAATTAGAGTGCAGGAGAGGAACACTTCTCTCTCCTCTCTGAGAGAATTCACTCTCTCAAGAGTGTCCCCTTTCCCTTGTACTATCACTTCAATAAACTCATGTCTGTTACTTTGAGTGACATCACTAAAATCTTTTTAATTTGATTGCAAGAATTGCGATTTGAAGGTGGGCCTTTGCACTGCATCAGTTTCCCAGAAGACAACAGTCCTGTAAACAACAAATATTTTTAAGAGTTCTCAAGATCTGCGTTGATCTTACTTCAGTTACATTGTCAAGCTTTCTGGCTTTTCCAACTCTTCATAAAAACTCAAAGGGAGAAAGTATTATATAAACTTAAACACCAGAACTGTCTTTCTCCTCCACATAGTGGATGCCTCAGTTGATATAGCTCTTAATAAGCATTGTAGATCTATTGAAATATGATTAGCTTGAAAATAGAACAAATAGTTGTTTACAAACATGTCTTCTGAGAAAATGTTACATATAATACAGGAAAAAAGCAAGCACTTTAAGAGTCCATTTATCCATTGAACACAATAGGCACAGTACCAACATTCCATAGACATGTTTTATTTTGAAATCTAAAGAAAAATAAATGAATTTAATATGTCCTAGATTGTATTCATCTTCATAAAATCCACTAGCACAATGTAATTTTTAAACTTCTTTGCATAAGGAGGGGTATATAAAACAGAAACAAGTCTCCAGGATTCTTGAAAGATGTGCTCTAAAACATGGCCAGAATTAGGTCATACTCAAGGCTTGTATGGGTTTAATTTCTTTTCCCCACATTTTTATTAGTGTATTATAGTTGTACATAATGCTCGTATTTGTTACATATGTTCATGCACACAATCAAGCAATATTTTTTAACCAATATGATCCACCAGCACTTCCCCACTCCCTCCCCACTTGGTCGCACCCATTGGTTCCATTCCTTTACTGATCTCCCTTTGATTTTTAGGACATCCACTCCAAGCTTTGTTTTTCTTTTTTCCCTCTCTAGCTTTCCTAGGAAGACATATAACCCTTCACCTTTTTCCGTTTAACTTATTTCACTTAATATGTTTATCTCTAGTTCCATGCATTTTCCAGCACATGACACAATTTCATTTTACTTTATGGCTGAATAAAAATCAGTTGTGTATCTCTTCCACATTTTCTTTATCCATTCATCAATTGATAGACACCTACACCATTTCCATACTTTAGCAATTGTGAATTGTGCCCCTATAAATATGGATAAGTATCTATCACTGTAGTATGACAACTTTAATTTTTCAAGATAAATACCAGAGTGGTATAGCTGGGTCATATGGTCATTCCATGCCTAGTCTTTTCAGGAGACTTCATACTGATTTCCATAATAATTATACTAATTTTCAGTCCCGTTAATAGTGTAAAATTGTTTCTTTTTCTCCATATCATCTCCAGCATCTATTATTTGTGTTCTTGATGATTGTCATTCTGACTGATGTGAGATGAAATATCAGTGTAGTTTTGATTTATATTTTCCTAATTAGTAATGATGTTGAACATATTTCCATATGTATATTTGCCATTTGTATTCTTTTGAGAAGTATCTGTTTAGTTCACTTGCCTATTGATTAATTAGGTAATTGAATTTTTTAGATAGTTATTCTTCTGTTGTACCTTGATACCATTCTCTTGTTCCTTTATTACTACAAATAAAAGGGAATTGAGAAAAAACAGTATGTCAGTAAGCACTCTTGTTTTCTTGTTTTCAAGTGAAAGAAAATCAACTCAAACAAACATAGACAAAGGTGGGGGCAGTGGTTTCTTTTACAAGTGAAAACCCTGGGGGTAGTTCTGACTGCAGGCACAGCTGGTTTTAGTGATGTCTTTTTTTTTTTTTTCTTTCTTCTTCTTTTTTTTTTTTTCTTTTCAACTCCTAGTTTCCATTCCATTTTCTGGCCTCCCCTGTAGCCACCAGATGGCAGTAAGCTTTCCATGCTCATCTCCTACCAGCTATTTGTGGGCCTCTGAAATAGTCTGTCTGGACCAGTTAAAGCCAAATTGTCAGGCTGTGTTTCCTTTTTCAGGGAGTTTCCATGCTCTGATTTCTTAGACTTGGTCATCTTCCCACCTCGCACAACATAAGGTGAAATGCAGAAAAGGATCCCAAGAAAAATCAGGAGGTACTTCTGGAAGAAGAGAAAACAGACACTGGAGACAGATAAAAATATTCTGGGCATATTCCTCTGCTATGACTAGTGTGGCCAAAATGTCAGTTCCAGTGAGAGGCAAAAGGGGATTAGAAAATCAAGGTTCACACAGATTTTGAAGATTACACTGGGATAAAGTGGAGCTCTGTTCTCTGATGGAGATATAGATATAAGAGATGTATTTGCTATCCCTATTTATATTTGTCTCATTATAAGGTTAATGACTATAAAACCATTATTCTCTGTATTCAGAAAGTCACAGAAGATAGGACATCTAAGTAGCTTTTCCACAGTTGCAATCCACAGTTGTAAAGTTTAATGTTAGAAACTTTGTGTAGCCTTCAAGGAAATCCATTGTTAAAAGTTATTCTAAAGTGCATATACACAGGAGAAGTGGAGCTGGTAAAATATTGCGTTTGCCTAGCATGAAAATTTCTTCCTTCCCAGGAGCTATAAGCCTGAGATCAAGATCAGAGTTGATAGGACTCTTACACAGAGTCTCCTCATGTAGGAAATTTACATAGCAGCAGTCCAGCATCCTATGCCCTTGTACAGAAACATTCCCAGGCACCAGGCATGACACAAAAATGAGGTCATCAGAGACCCCCCAATCTCAGTCACTGCTATCCCATTCTCTGCCACCACTTTCCACACTGCCCTCTTATCTGCAAGGGAATAGCTGACTACACCACAGAGCTGGGAAGCCTCTATGTCAGCTCATGGCACTGTCGATGAACCCAGGTATCAGGATATCCCCACTTCATAAATGATGAAATCAGGGCTCAGAGGGTGTTAAACTTCCTTCCTAAGGCTACTGCTCTTGAAAGTGGTAGAGTCAGAAAATAGAGACAAATCCAGTCTCCAAAGGTTTGTTTTAAAATATTCTTGGTCTACCAGCTCACTAATAGTCTCCCTGAGGTACAAAAAATTATCATAGACTTGAGGAGGAAGAGGAAAATCAGAAAGGATGAAGACTTCCTGATAGTACCTCAGGGAAGTCCTGCACCAATCAGTTTTAGGCTGAGTTTGGAAGACTTCCACATCTGACATCTCTAATTGTTTCCACACATATTTATTTCCACATTGTTTTTGTAATTTTTGCACCTGAGTTATTTTTTATTTACTTATATTTCTTAAGTTACCTTGCCTCTTATACTTAAAAAAATATTTAAAACCTCAGTGGTTTAATGGAATTTTCAATAAAAATGAGTATCATTTGCCCCAAATAAAAATTTATTTCAAAATCCTATAGAACTACTAAATTAATTACCAGTCATATGTGCACCATTCAAAATCATTCATCGAAGGCAGGGTCTTCAGACACAGCTTGGAGAATTGGAGCTACTGGGTCACACCAGAAAATAAATGACCCCTGTGCTCTTCTGCCACATGCAGTTATCCAGAAACTCCTTCAATCTCCATTGAACTCTGAGTGCAAGGTGAGGGAGGTCCCAACTTCCCTTAGTCAGGAGGCCAGGAAGATATACTACCCCAAATGTAGTCAAGTTTACATACTTCAAAACCAGGTTCCTGGTTCTGGTCACTGCATCCTTAGCTTCCAACCACATATCCTTTTAGTTGAGATCTAATTCAAAGGTCATGATTCTTTCCAGGAACTTCTTGTCTTACCATTGAGGCAAGTCATAACTCCCAATGAAATGAGACTTCTGATAACTACATCTTGGAAGTGAAATACCATGGCTCTTGCTGATTGATTTTTCTTTGAAACCAGATGCTGATGTGGATTCACTTAGATGGGGAAGCTACAGGTTTTGGAGAATAGAATTCTCTGGTGCCAGTGATCCCTTGTAGTGTACCTATATCATACAATGAGAAGAAATATTGAAACACTTCTAAATTTCAAAGGAATCATTGGAAGGTCTATAGCACAGGGAGTCTATCTCTGAAAATCAGTCATAACATACTTTCAGTGGGGCAGAGTGGCAACAAGGACAAGGTAGAAGTTGATTTCCCCTCTTTCACTGTTGAACTCACATCATGGTAGAGTTGTATGTCATCCCTTGTCCCTCTCCTTTTAGTGTTGTGTTTTCTGTATTTTGGTGCATTACAGACACGTGACTCAAACATTAGGGTTACCAAGAAGTACATGTATAAATTATCTTACACACATGATGACAACTTCAAAAGCATATACTAGAATAATCCCAGGGGAATAAATGGCAAGAGTATTCAGGCCTTGTAAGGCATAATGATTTCTTTAGGACCACCCACATGGCCAGAGGAAATGGGTCTGATTCAAACTGTCCAAACCAGGTGAGTTAGCTACAACTGGGACAGTCTGGGGACCAGATTCAGGGTGTGTTAGTGTAACCATGTCCACTTCTGTATATGTCAAAAGAAGATGGGAAAAGCTTGCATTTCAGTGAGAATGGGCTTTGGGTATGGAGTCCACAAGGAAGTGACCTCACTTCATTGGCAGTAGAACACACAGAACTTGGAACCCTAGTAGCTAGGCACCCACATGCCAGATAAACTCCCATTCTGCTCACTTTTGTTGAGATGGTAAGTCCAGAGCCAGGAGTTCTTATTGTCTATTCATCTTTGGATGTTTATTTCTCAGGAAAGTCACTAGTAAGGGGCTTTCCCAAGATTGGAAGCACTGTATCAATGTTGGGACCAACAACTCTGGTGATATTTCCCAAGAAGACCAGAGGTGAAACAGGAAAGGCCATCGTAAGTGAGTAGAGTCTAATCCACCACTCAGATTCCCATTTAGATAGCCACAGAGCCTCAGAAGTTTTTGTCTGTGTGTTTATATTTGTGTCTCGTATTTGTGACTCATTGAACTTAATGTTTATCAAGCTGTGATACTATCCTTTAAAAGAGCACCACCTTACATCATTTCCTCCATACCTCAGAGAGACATAACAACATATTTGAGTGAGTACAAACTAGTACTTCACAAGCCCTACTAACTATACTTCTTAGCAAGTCTTCTCTAAACACCTTAAAGAGTATTTCTACTTATCTCAGAGAGCCAGCAATACAAACCTCAGAGAAAACTTTTGACTCACAACAGAGACCTTCCTACACACTGCTAATAGTCCTTTTATTCACTTAAGTGAACACTTACACTCTCATGAATAAGCCTTCCTATAAACCTCATAAAGTTCTCCTACACCCTTCAGAGGGACCTTCTTACATGTCAGAGGCCACCCTACATAAAAATAAGAACCCGCTTAACACCTCAGAGAATCTTTCCTTCACACTTCAAACTCATTTTCCTACATGTCTAAATAATGACTCCCTACTAATAACAAGAGTTTTTTCTACACACCTCAAGTTCCCATTCATATACCCCATAGGGACACTGCCTCCACACTTTATTGAACAACACTTATACAACTTAAAAAGCCTTTCCTATATACCCTAGAGAGTATTCTCTATAAATTCCAGTGACATGTTAATTCAAACCTCAGAAATCACATGCTACCAACATCAACACATCCTACTACACAACTGGAATACAACTTACTACTCTCCAAAATGTCCTTTTTACTCACCTCTGAGGGTTGAATTGACACACCTCAGAGAAGATTCTGGATACACTGTTGAGTGTCCTTCCTATACAGTGTAGGGATTCCCCCTACTAAACTCACAGAATACTCCTATTACATCTCATTGTGTTCTACCTAGTCATATCAGATAGATTTCATTATTCATTTCTGAGGGCCCTAACTACACAACAGTGAACACTCCTATGCAGACAAAAACCCGTCTACACCCCTCATAGATTCCTCCTGCACACTTAATAGAGGTCTCCCTACACAACTCAAATCATATGCACTACAAATCTCAGAGAACCATCCCTTCACACTTCAGTGAACACTTTCTACACATATACCAGTCACTTCTCTACACAGCTAAAAGTCCTACCTCCTCATATCAAGTGCCCTTTCTATAGAATTTACAGGGCCATACATACACACCTTAGACACATTTCCTACACACATTATTTGTCAACCACTGTATCAATGTTGGGACCAGAGAACCATTGCTACACACCACACACCATGTATCTACACACCCCAGAATGCCATAATTTTACTATACAGAGGGCTTTGTTACACACCTCATAGAGCATTCCTTTCAAACTTCAGTTTGTTCTCATTTATCTCAGAGATCTCTCCTTACTCACCATAGACATCCACAAATGCACACCTCAGTTAACTCAATTTTTACCAATGAGCACCCACATTATACATCTCATTCAATAGTCCTCCCTACAAACATCAGAGAGGCTGCTATACAAACATCAGAATTCCCTTTCAACAAACCTATAAAAACCCTACCTACACATCTCTTGTAGCCCACAAAACTAACCAGAAAGCCCTCCATATTTTCCTCTAAGGGCTAAAACTACAAACCTAAAAGAGTCCCCAAGAGACTCTTCTGAGAGTCCTACCAAAACACCTCACAGTTTCTCTCTCCTCAAATATTCCTCTCACCACACCTGAGTTTCTTCTTGCTACTCATATCAGAGATCTCACTATTCACTGTAGAAATCCCTCCCTACATTACTGAGATAGTATTTCTACTATGTCAAACAGGCTTCCTACAGCCCTCATAGATTTTTCTGCCCACTTAATATCGACCTCCCCTCACAACTCTGAGAGCCCTCCAAACACACATCAGAGTGCTATTCCTCTGAATTTCAATTAACCCTCACTACACACCACAGTTAACCTACATGGCAAATCTCAGAGTCTAGCCTACTCATCTCCATGATTCCTAAGTTCAAACCATATAGATCCCCCTTCCAAACTTTATGGGACCCTCCCTTCTACATTGATTTTTCCTCCTTACTCATCTAACAAAGATCTCACTACTCACATCAAAAAACCATATAAACACAACTAACTTAACCCTTTCAACTCACCTCAGTGCACAATACCTATACACCTGTGTGAGTCCTCCCAACTCAACTGAAAGAACCCTCACGCACACTTCTTGTAGCTCTCTAACACACATCATAGAACCATCCTGCACACCTCATAAAGTCCACAAAGCACAGTGCAGAGGCCACATGCTGCCAACTTCAGAGGGACTTCCCTACATGTCTCAGTTTAACTTTCATACACAACAAAGTGTACCCTCCGTTCTCGAATCTAGAGCAGCTCCTTCACACATCAGGGTAGTCCCTACATAACTCAGTGAGTAAAATCATACTTCTTGGCAAAAAGAAAAAATGTTTATTTGCAAGCACTCTATAAATACCTAAAAGAGCCTATATACTCACCTCACAGAGGTCTCAAAATACATACCTCAGAGAACAATTTTGACTCTCCACCATGGCCTTCCCTACTCACCATAAATACTGATTCTTACTCTGAACCTAACCCTAGCCCTAGGCATAAACCTAAGTCCTCCCTACATGCCACAGAATTCTCCCTGACCCTGAAACTGACCGTGACTTGACCCTGACCCTAATACCTAAACCTAGGCCTAACCTAACCCTAAAATCATAGTGCTGTCCCTTCTACACCAGGTTTTCTCCCTACTCATCTTGCCAAACTCTTACTACTCACCTCAAATGGCCCTCAAAACACAGCTCACTGAGTTCTTTCTACAATTTCCAGTGCACACACCCTGTGCAACACTGTGAGCCATCCCAACTCACTTCAGGGGGACCTCTGACACACAAAAAGAACCCTAGGACAAGCATCATATAGCCCTCTTACACAATTCATAAACACTTCCTTATACAGCTCAGCAGCTACACACTACCAATCTTATAGACCCCTCTCTACACATATCATAGTATGCTCCATAAATATCAATGGAAACCACCCTTTTATCAAGAGTAGTACCTACTTGTGTAGACAACCTCTGGTAGACATCCATATATACCTTACTGAGTACAAATTTTATTCCTATGAAAAACCTTTGTACTAACTATACTTCTATGAAGTGCTCTTTAAACACCTCAGAGAGAATTTCTACTCACCTCAGAGAGCCCTCACTACACATCTCAGAGAGCTCTTTCCACTCACCTCAGAGGTCTTTCATATGCACTGCAAAACCCTATTTATTCAATAATGTGAGCACTCCCTCTCAGAGCAAGAAGTTCACTGACAAATCTTATAAATACCCCCTACACCTTTCAGAAGGCCCTCCCCGCATACATCAGAGAGACTTCCCTACACAAAGAGAACTAGTTTTAACACCCAAGAGAACATTTTCTACACACCACCAACTCATTCCCCTACACATCTAAGAAATCCCACCCTACTCACATCAAGAGCCCTTCCTACACACCTCAAAGTGCTATCCATACACAGTTT
Organism: Sciurus carolinensis; assembly: GCF_902686445.1. Classification (NCBI taxonomy): domain Eukaryota; kingdom Metazoa; phylum Chordata; class Mammalia; order Rodentia; family Sciuridae; genus Sciurus; species Sciurus carolinensis. Next base: position 2,434,831 of record NW_025920107.1, on the reverse strand, counting down.
AGGGATTCTTCCTCCACACTTTATTGAGCAACACCAAACAACTCAGAGAGCCCTCCATATACATCCCAGCGAACATTCCTTGTAAACACCAGAGAGATGTTAATTCAAACTTCAGAATTCCCATGCTACACACCTCAAACAGTGCTACAAGCACAACACAGATAGTTCTCACTTCTATCCAAAACTCTCCCTACCCTTATCAGGGTACTACATATACACACCTAAGAGAGCCCCCATCATTCTCCTTTCAAATCCCTCACAAACACTTCAGAGATTTTGTATAATATCCTCAGAAAACCCACTCATCAAAACACAGTGTGTTCTACCTACACATATCAGAGAGATCTTTCTATTCACTTCAAGGCATCCTCCCTCCACAACTGTGTAAACACCTCTACTCAGTCATAAGGCCTACTTACACCCCCATAGATCCCTTGGCATATGTAATAGAAAATTTCCTACACACCTGTGAGAGCCCTCATACACACATCAGAATGCCATCCTTATGCATTTAAACAAGCCCTCACTATACACCTCAGAGAACCTACACTACAAAACTCAGAGAGTTTTCCCTACACATCTCAGCAAGTCTGACCTACATGTGACATATGTCCCCCTTTCACACTTCTTACTGTCCTCCCTTCTACATCAGTTTTTTGCTATTTATCTTACAGAGCTCTCACAACTAAACTAAAGAGGACCTCCAGAAACAACTCACTGAGTCCTCTCTACAGCTTAGGAAGAATCCCTAAGCTGTGTATGGATGACACTTTGAGATGTGTAGGAAGGGCTCTTGATGTGAGTAGGGTGGGATTATTGTAGTCCTTTATACAGTTGAGTGACACCCCCAACTCATCTCAGAATGATCAACCACAAACATCCTAGAGACCTCTGACACATGTCAAAGATATCTTCTATGGACCTTATAGAAGTTCCTCTAAACAGATAAGATTCTGCAAGCTACCAACCTCAGAGTTGTTTCTACACATCTCAAAGTAACCTTCATTCACATCAAAGAAAGCCCTTCCAACTTACCTCAACAGCAGTCTGTACACACCTCAGAGAGACTTTCCTATACACCTCAGCAAGTAAAAAGTAGATTCCTTTAAAAGCCCTCTTTATTAACTAAACTTTATTTCAAGTACTCTCTAAGTCCCTCAGAAAGCCCATCTACTAACCTCAGAAAGCCCAGAATACATGCCTAAGGGAACTCTTTCAATTCACAACAGAAGCCTTCCCTATGCATTGAAAATACTGATCCCAAACCACAACCCAACCCTAACTCTAAACCTAACACTAAGCCCACCACACATACCACAGAGAGCCCTTACTGACATTGACAGTGACCATGACCCTGACCTTGACACATTACTGATCCTAATGCTAACCTTAACTTTAACATCATAAAACCTTCCCTTCTATATCAGTGTTTTCTCCGTACTCATATCACAGAACTTTTACCTTAAAAGGCCCACCAAACACTACTCAAAAAGTCCTTTCTACAATTCACAGAACACCCTCACTATGCACCTCTGTGAGTCCTCCAAGGTCACCTCAGGAAACCCTCCCACACACCTTTAGGAGATTTCAAGCATATTTTGTAGAGCTCTCTTACACATGTCATAGTTTCCTCCATCCACAGTCACATACTACCAACCTAAAGCACCTCCCAAATAATTTCAGAGTACCCTCCTTAGACAAGAAAATTGGTTCTACTTACCTCAAATGCATTTCCTACACATTTCAGAGGGATATCCTTACATATCTCAGTTTGTACAAATTAGATTCCTTTGCAAGACAGTTCTACTAATTAAACTTCTTTTCAAGTGCACTATAAACACTTCAGAGAGCTTATCTACTGATGACAGCAATTTCTCAATATACATCTCATAAAGCCATTTTGACTCACCACAGAGGCCTTCCCTATAAATTGCAAATACTGAAACTGACCCTGAGTTTGACACCAACCCTAATTTAAGCCTAAGCATCAGCCCTCCTTACATACCAGGAAGCCCGCCCTGACACTGACACTGACCATGAAGTTGAACCTGACCCTAAATCCTGACCCTAAGCCTAACATAATAGTGCCTTTCCTCATTTATCAGTTTGTTCTCCCTACTCATCTCACAAATGTCTTACTACTCACCTCAAATGGTCATTGAAACACATATCATTGATTTCTTTCTATAATGTACAGAGCACTTTCCTGATTCACCTTTGTGAACTCCCTCAGCTCATCTCAGGGGTCACTCCCACATATGTAAAGGAGTCCCCTGACATACATAATAGTACCCTGCCTACATAGCTCAGAAGCCACTCCCTACAAACCTCAGAGGGCCCTCTATACACACAACTTAGCTTCTTGCTGACACATCAAAGAATACCCTCATTACAGTTCTGAAGAACTTTCCCTACACACCTCAGAGAGACATCCTTACAGACCTCAGTGAGTACTCACTATGGTTTTTTGGAATCCTTCCCTAATCACCTCGGAGAGCCTGTGTAATCACCTCAAGGAACCTTCATAATACACCACAGAGGACCGTTACAACAATTCAGAGAGCCATTTAATTACACAACAGAGACCTTCCCATTATAGCCTAAATACTGATTTGGATCCTAACACCAACACTGAACTAAACCTTAACCCTCCAATTCTAACACTAACCCCCTAATTCTAATACCAACTCTAAATATAACCTTAATCCAAGCCCTAGCCTCAAAAACTAACCTTAAACCTAACAGTAACCCTCCATTCTCAGCTCAGAATCATCTTCATACAAAAATCACAGAAACCTCCCTTACACATCTAAGTGCCCTCCTGACACATTGAATAATGTCCTCACTATATGTCTCAAGAGAAGTCCCTACACACCTGAAATAAACATATCTCTATACAAATAAGTAAGTACATATGATACTCCTTTTCAAGTCCTTCTAATCACCTGAGTGAACCTTTCTATTAACCACAAAAAACACTCACTACAATGTTCAGAAATCCCTTTAGACTGGCCTTCCATATAAACCAAAAATACCCCTAATTCCTTAATTTAATAGTCACACTCATGTAATTTAGTCCTCCTAAGAACCTCATAAGGCCCTCATACACCCCTCAGAGACCCCTCCCACAATATCTCCTTCCACAATGAAAACAATCCACTTTCACACCTCAGAGAAATTTCCTACATGTCTCAAGCATACCTCCCTATACATCTAAGGATTTCCTCCCTACTCACATTAAGAACCCTTCCTACCCAACTCTAAATCCTATCCATACACACCTTAGGGACACACCCTCCATGCTTCATTGAGCAAACCCTAAACAACTAAGAAATCCCTCCTTATACACCCCAGAGTGTAATCCCTAAAAATGCCAGAAAGTTGTTAATTCAAACCTCAGAATGCGTGTGCTACACACCTCAGCACACTCTACCCACAAATCTCAGATAGACCTCAATATTCACCAAAAGTCTTCCTACACACCTCCAAGTGCCTTACCTACACATCTGAGAGATTCTGGCTGCTATCCTAAAAGAAACCTTCAACCACAGGGTGTTCTCCTTACTTATATCAGATGGATCTCTGTATTTACTTCACAGGGCCCTCAATACACAACTGTGAAAGCACTCCTACATGGGCAAAAGCCATTTTTCACACCTCATAGAAAGCTTCTGCACACCTATTGAAGACTAATCTACACATCTCAGAGAGCTCACACAACAAACCTCAGAGAGTCCTTCCCTTCCTACACACCTCACAGTGACCTTCATCCACATGTCAGAAAGACATCCACATTCATATCAAGCACCCTTGCTACACAATAGAGGGTCAGTCATACACACCATAAAAGACCATACTACACACATTATTTATCAATCCCTGCAGAACTCAGAGAGCAGTTGCCAAATATTACACACCTGCCTCTCTACACTACTTTTACATTTCAGAGGACTCTGTTACACAGTCATAGAGTCCTCATTCAAACCTCAGTTTGTCCTCCTTATTCATGTCAGAATTCTCCACTTACTCACCTTAGAAATACAAATCTACATCCCTTAGAGGGTACATACCTCTCACCAAAGAGGACACTCCCTAAACACCCCATTCAACTATCCTTTCTACAAATCTCAGAGAGACTTCCATACAAACCTCAGAATGCCATTTTATGTAACCTCAAATCTAAAAAAAAAGCTACCTGTGCACTACTCACCAAAAAGCCCTCTGTATTCACTGCCAAAAGCCAAAACTACAAAACTCAGAGAGTCCTCTTGATACTCCATTGAGTGCCCTCCCAAAACACCTCAAAGTTTCCCTATATTATTTTCAGAGGATCTTCCCTTCAAACTTTACTATGTTCTCCATACTCAAATCAAAGATATCACACTATTCACTGCAGAGAACCTTCCCTACACAACTGAGACAGCATTTCTCTGCAGATGTAAAGCCCTCTTATACCCCTCATAAATTCTTCTGCACACCTAATAGGGACCACCCTATACACCCCTGAGAGACTTCCCTTCACATATCAGTATGCCATCACTATGCATTTCAATGAGTCCTCACCAAACACCACAGAGCACCTACACAAAAAAGCTCAGAGAGCACTCCCTACTCATCTCAGTGAATCCTACCTACATATCAAAGAGATACTCCACTCCACACATCATAATGCCTCCATTTCTATGTGAATTTGTCCTCCATACTCATAGAACTCTCTCTGCTCACCTCAAATGATTCTCTGAGCACAACTGACTAGAGTTCATTCTACTCATTTCAGTAAACACTCTGTATAGACCTGTGTGAGCCCTCTCAACCCCTCACAGTTGAACCACTCACACATATCTAATAGCCCTCTGACGTGTCATAGAGTTCTCCTACACACCTCATGGTGTACTATACACAGCTCAAAGACCATGCACTAATAACCTTATAGAGTCCTCCCTACACACCTTAGAATATCCTCCATGCACATAAATAAAAGCACTCTCTAATCACCTCAAAGCAATCTCTACATACCTCAGAGAGACACTTGTACATACCTCAATGATTGCAAATTATATTCTTTAATGCCCCTTCCAATAACTATACTTCTTTGCAAGTTCTCTCTAAATACCTCAAATAGCCTATCTATGCATTGCAAAAGCCTTCAATGCACACCTCAGAGAAGACTTTTCAGTCACCACCTAGGCCTACTATGTACACCACAAACACTGACCCTGATCCTGAACCTATCCTTAAACCTAACCCTAACACTAATCCCAAGTACTCCCTACATAAAATAGAGGGCCCTCCCTGACCATGATACTGACCATAATCATGACCTTGACCCTATACCCTAAACCTAATCACAACCCACATTCTAATCTTATAGTTTTCTCCCTTCTACATCAATTTGCCCTCCCTTCTCATCTCAGAGATCTCATTTCTTCCCTCAAAAGGTCCTACAAACAAAACTCACTGAACACATTTTACACATCACAAAGCACCTTTCCTCTGCACTATGGTGTGCCCTCCCAACTCACATCAGTGGCATATTCACACATGTTAAATTGTCCTATGACACACAACATGGAACCCTTCTACACAACTCATAGAGCCCTCTTACACAGCACAGAGGCCACATGCTTCCAAACTCAGAGGGCACTCCCTACACACCTGAGTGTACCCTCATAAACATCAAAGGTAGCCTTCCCTAACCACATGAAGAGCAGTCCCTAAACATATAAGAAAACTATCCCAACACACCTCACTGGGTACTAAATATACTCATTTACAAGCACTCCCTACTAACTATTTTTCTTGGCAAGCCTTCCTTAAACAAAACAGAGAGCCTGTCTATTCACTTTAGAAAGCTATTAATTCACATCTCAGAGTACTTTCAACTCATCACTGAGTCATTCTTTATACACTGCTAATACTGACCATGACCCTTAACATAACCCTAATCCTAACCATAACCATAAACACAGGTACTCCCTACATACCACAGAGGGCTGTCCCTGACTCTGACACTGAGCAAGATATGGATCCTGACCCAAAACTGTAAGCCACACCCTAACTCTTACACAAAATTTATAGTTCTTTCCCTTTTTTATCAGTTTCTCCTCCCTACTGATCTAACAGTGCTCTCAATACTCACCCCAAAAGGCTGTCTGTAAACAACTTACTGAGATTTTTCTACCCAGCAAAGAATACCATCCCTATGCACATCTGTGAACTCTTTCAACTCACTTCAGTAGGCCCTTCCACACATGTCAAGGGCCCTCCTACAACCATCAATGGGCCCTCCCTACATACCTCAGAGAGACCTCCTATGCAATGAAGAGAATCAAGAGAACCTTTCCTTCACACCTAAAACACATCTCCCTACATATATAAGTAATCCCTCCCTATTTAAATCAAGAGCCCTTCATACACACTTAAAAGTGCCATACATACACACCTTAGAGATTCTTCCTCAACATGTTTTTGAGCAACACCTAAACAATAAAGAAAGTTCTCTTCATACACCCCAAAGTGTACTCCTTAGAGATTCCAGAGAAATGTTAATTCAAATTTCAGAATGCCTTTGCTAAACACCTTAGCAAACACTACCTACACATCTCAGATAGACCTCACTACACACCAAAAAGTCCTCCCTAATTACTTTTGATGCTGTACCTACACAAATCACAGACCACTTGTGATACTCCTTGAATTGGCCTTCCTAAACAGCATTGATATCCCCTCTAGTATCCTCAAAGAACACTCCTATCACACTTTAGTGTATTCTCCCTATTCATATCAAGTGGATCTCACTATTAACTTGAAAGGGCCCTTGTGCACAAACCAGATAGCAATCCTAAACAGAAAAACACCATTTACACCCACAGAGATTTATGCTGCACACCTGAAACCTCCCAAAACATATTGGAGCTCCTGAAGTACAAACCTCAGGGGGACCTCTGTCCATACTTCAGAGTACCCTACCTACACGAATTACAGACACCTTCTTATGCAACTGAGAAAGTTCTTCCTACTCACAACAGGTGCCATTAAAACTCAGAGGACCTTCCATACATATTACAGAAATACTTCCCACACACCTAATTGAGCAAATTCTACACATCTCAGAGAATTGTCACTAAACACCAAACACCACTTTTCTGCACACCTCACAATGCCCTACTTTCAAAATACAGTGGGCCTGTAAACCACATCATAGAGCTCTCCTTTCAAACCTAAGTTAATCCAACCAATTCATTACAGAGATCTCTTCTTATTCACATTAGGGGGAACAGTCCCACACAACTAGGGAGTTCTTAATACTCAAATAAGAGCACCATCCCTATACACCCCAATCAAGAGTCCTCCCTACAAATCTCAGAGAGACTTCCATACAAACCTTACAATGCCCTTTAAAGAAACCTCAAAAAATTCTACTTACTTATCTACTAGATAACTCTCACTACCCAGCAAAATACCCTCCCTTTTCACCTCCAGACACCATAAGTACAAACCTCAGATATTATTTTAAGTGCCCTCCTATATTGCCTCCAATTCCATCCACTATCCTCAACAAACACTCCCATCACACCTCAATGTGTTCTCCCTACTCATATTAGATGTATCTGTTGCCTTGAGGGGATCCTCCCTACACAACTGAGATAGTCTTTCTAATCAGTCATAAATCCTTCCTACACCTCTCATATATCCTTCTACACACCCTAATAGAGACCTATCTAGACACCTCTGAAAGCCCTCCCTACACATATCAAAGTTCTGTCCCTATGTATATCAAAGACTCCTACTTTTACACATCAAAGAAACTACACTACAAATCTCACAGAACCTTTCCTACTTATATCGGGGTGTCCTACCTACACACTCTATAGATCAACCAATCAACAACTCATAGATCCCTCATTTCTATGTCATTTTTGTCCTCCATACTTATCTCACAGAGCTCTCACTACTCACTTTAAATGGCATTCCAAACACAACTGAGTCTTTCCTACACATCTGAGTATGCATTTCCTATGCACCTGGGTGAACCATCAAAACGCTTCTTATAGGTTCCTCCCACACACATCTAAGAGACCTCTCAAACACATAGCAGAACACTGCTACACTCCTCATATATCCATCTTTACTCATCTCACAAAATACAAGCCTGAAAGTCATTCATACAGCAATTAGATTACCCTCCATACACATTAAAGAAAGTCTTTCCTACTCAACTCAAGAGTAGTCCCTACATGCCACAGAGAGTCATCCCCACATACCACAATGTGTACAAACTATACTGCTTTAGAAGCCTTCTCTCCTAACTATACTTCTTCACAAACCCATTTTAAGCACCGGAGGGATTATTTATGCACTTTTGAGAGACCTTAATACACACCACAGAGAAGCCTTTCAACTCACAACAGTCTTTTCCTATGCACCACAAATGCTAGCCCTGATTCTGAACGTAACACTTACCCTAGGCCCAACCATAACCCTCAACTCATAGTGCCTTCCCATCTACATCAGTTTGTCATCTCCTCTCAATTCAATGAGTTTCACTACTCACATCAAACAGTCCTCTGGAAACAACTCACCGATCTCTTTCTATCATTCACAGAGCTCCATACCTATGTAACCCTGTAAGCCCTCCCAAATCACCTCAGGGGTTCTTTCCAGAAATGTAAAGAACACACAGAAAAACATCATAAAATTCTCCTAAATACCTCATGAAGTTCACACTACACAGACCAGAGGACACTCACTGCAAATATCAAGGAGCCCACCCTGTAAATATCAGAGTGCATTGTTGATACATAAAAAAGCCTTCACTACTCATATTGCAATCTGTACCTACACATTTCACAGAGAAAATCCTAAAGAGCTAAATGAGTACATACCAAACTCCTTTTCAAATCCTATATACACACCTCAGCAAATCCTAACCAAACATTTCAGATCGACCTCACTGCTCACCAAAGATCCCTCCCTACTTACTTCCAAAGGCTATACCTAGATACCTGAGAGTTCTCATGATTCTTTTTTGACTGTTCTCCCTAAACACCAAAGAGATTCCCTCTACTATCCTCAAATAAAACTCCCACCAAAACTCAGTGTTCTCCTTACTCATATCTTTTGCACCTCTGTGAGCCTTTCCAACTAACAATGGTGGGCCCTCCCATGTACATAAAGGAGCCCTCTCACACCTTTAAGAAGGCTCTTTATACATGCCTTAGAGAGACCTCACTACACAATGAAAAGAAGCCACTCTTCCACCTCAGAAAAACTTTCCTACTCACTGCAAACACAATTCCCTACACATCTAATAATCTCTCCCTAATTAAATGAAGAGACATTCCTACACCCTCTAAAGTGCTGTTTTGTACATATGTACTTTAGGAACACTTCCTCCACACTTCTTTGAGACACAACCAAAAAATTCAGAAAGTCTTTCTTATCCTCCCAACCAATTGATGAATTATTCCCCTGATGAGATTAAGTGAGTGATAACTGAAGGGAGGAAGGGTGTTACTCGAGGAGTTGTTTCATTGGATACATGTGTTTGTGGTATACATTGTGCATCTGGTGGGTGAGTGTCTCTTTCTGCTTCATTCATATTAGTCACTTTGCTGCACCACACATTTCTGCCATGATACTTAACCTCATCTCAATGCCCAAAGAATGGACTAGCACTCTATGGACTGAGATCTCTGAAACTGTGAACTCTCAAATAAAAGTTTCCTTCTTTATAATTGGTCTGGTCAAGCCTTTTAGTCACAATGGAGAAAAAACTGATGTAAACACAGTCATAGTCCTTTTCCTATGACCATTTACATAAAATACAAGAAGGCACAGTAAAAACACATTATATAAAGGTAAATGCACATGCTCCAAAGTTATTGTTTGTGACTATGTGTATATACACGGAATCAGAATGTTTCTGGCATTTACTAACCACAACATAGTGAATCCCCAGTCCTAATTACACAATAAAAGCAACATTTAGGGCATTCTCATAACATTTGCTGCCAGTTTTCTAAGCAAGGGAGTCTTGCTAAAGTCATTTTGAGACTGAACCAACAGTGGGACAGAGTTTCAGTAGTAAAGTTTATAAATTTTAGCAGTTTGCTTGTCTAACTGAACTTTCACTCTTCCTATCAAGATCTCTAAGGACAGACACATAATGATTCCTTTCTTTGGATCCTGTATTTCCCATATTTTATACCTGCCTCTGACTCACTCTCCCAACCTCCTTACCTTTGAGTACTTTTTTGACTTATATGGTGCACCTCCAGGAGTGCCCCCTATTCTAATGGCTTAAGAAAGTTACCTTGTCTGGATCCACATAAGCCACCATCTGTCTTAACCAGTGAAACCAAACTCCTTGGCTCAGTCAGGGGGGAAGGGGGATTGAAAAATATACACAGACACAGACCTTAAAGATTAAGCTGGGATCCGGTGGAGCTCTGCTCTCTGATGGAGATGAAGATCTAAAAAGTTATGCCAGCAATTTATATATATATATATATACATATATATATATATATATATATATATATATATATATATCATATTCAGGTTAGAAAATATGAAACCATTATACTTTGTATTCAAGAAATTTACACAAACTAGCACATCCTATTTTGCTTTCCTGTAGTTGCAAGCCACAGTTGCAAACTGCAATGTTAGAAGATTTGTGTAGCTCTAAAGAAAATCCATTATTAAAAATTACTGTAAGTCAGGCAGGAACTGGAGAAGTGGAGCTGGTGAAACATTGTGGTTTTCTAGCTTAAGAATTTCTTTCTTCCCAGAAACTGTGTGCCTGAGATCAAGTTTCTTGCTGATAAAACTCTTGAAGAGAACCTGCTCATAAAGGGCATTGCCACAACAGCTAAACATCCTCTGCCCTTTCACAGAAACATTCCAAAGCACCAGTCATGCCACAGCCATGAGGTCACCAGAGAACCTCAATCTCAATCACTGCTCTCCCATCCTCTGTCACCTCTCTCGACACTGGTTCACAGGAGGCAGGGAATATCAGGAGACACCTCTAGTCTTCCCTCTTCAGCATACATTGGATGCAAGGTTACACTTCTCTGGAAACACCTCCCCAAACTTTAAAGAAAAAGTCCTAGGTTTATTCTGCACTTGAACCTGGCTTGATTACCAGTCAGGGAATGGAAACAAAGTGGTCTCTGAAGAAAAAATGTAAATTATTACCCTATCTTCTAGAAGAACTTGTTTTACAAAAATGGAGGAAAATGGTCAAACTGTGCTATGTATAAGTTTTCTGAGTATCATGTTGAAAATGGTATATTCCCTTATTTTTTACTGCCTGCCTAATATCCATATGTAATGAAAACTCCATCAGCTAATGCCAAAACTTATTCAAAAGCAGAGTAAATATGATGTCACTTTTAAATCAAAGTTACTGTAGGTCTCAAATATTGATTTCTCTTTTTCTATACTCTGAAATTCTGTTCTTTGAATTAGTTCCACATTAAGGGCTAAACAAATGGATGAGAAAGAAAGAAAGAAAGAAAGAAAGAAAGAAAGAAAGAAAGAAAGAAAGAAAGAAAGAAAGAAAGAAAAAATCTGGGTAGGCCAGGTGCAGCAGGCCTGAGAATGTCAGGGAATTCACTAATTTCCATACACTTTTTATTCTTTTCCAGACATTCACAGAAAGGAAAAATTAAAAGGATCCCATATGTAAATATTGTCCTTGCAAAGAGTCTCTTGAGGACTTCATGTTCTCCCAGAATTTTTTCATATCTGAGCTGACTGGAATCTGATCCAGTTGTGTCATATTTCATACTGTGTCATGTTTCAAAGCCTCTTTGTTCTTCTGAGCTTCAGGGTATTTTTGTGAATTCAGCTTTGGTCCATCATCAGTTGGTCTTGTTTTGTGTTCCTTGAGTTTCTTGCCTAATGTTTTCTTCTACTGTCTTTACTCAGAATCCAATTATTCAAAAGTTAACTCATAAATGCACTGGAAAGAAAGAGATTCCTTTTGAAAGGCTTAAGGATGGAGAAAATGCAATGGTAAAAATGGGAGTAAATCTTCCACCTTGGAGAATGAGTAGCCCACATGAACCTTTGATTTTAGTCTTCCCCACAGTTGGTAGATTCTACACCTTATGTCTCCAACTGCACAGGTCCTATGCATGTTTTATGAAAATTTGTAACAGGTTTTATTTTAATTTCTCAGTGGTTATATATGACATTCAGTGCAATAAACATCTGAAGCTATTTTGTTTCATAACTGGGAATCTAAAACTATAAATTCTTTGTTTTATATTAGTTTTGTGCATATGTGTGCATACCTGTTTATTGTATGTTGTATCTACATATATGCTTTTGTCTATATATTATGTATATGGTGTTTACATGTATTGGCATACATATAAAAAAGCATTAATAAATTTACAATAAAATGGATCTTAATGCCTTTCAGTTCACATGACTAAAATTGGCTAAATAGATACAAGTAAGGATGTCTTTAAATTTGCTTAACTATTCATTTCTCTAAGTGGTCAAGCAATCAATATACTGTTGATTTCTCTAAAGTGGTTTAATTGTAATATCTATTTCTTATAGAATGTGTCTTCAGCAAAAAAATAATGATTTAAAATATTAGGTAGTTTGATCTAAAATCTTTGATGTCATGGATACCATAAGTTAAACTTAGATGAATTGGATTTAACAGAAATAGGATAAGCATTTATAAAGTACATATGAAGGAGAAAAGTCAATACCAACGAATCTACCAGGATGAATCAATATTCATGGATGTACCCTATCAAGTTAATATCAACAAATGTATATTGACTTATCAATATCAAGGCATCTACACTGATGTGTTGATTTTGATGAATCTACAATGAAGGGTTGATGTTAATCAATCTACCCAGAATAGTTAAAATTGATGGATCTATATATTGGGTTGATATGGATGAATTGACTCCAATGAGTCAATATTGATGAATCTACATCAACAGGTAGATACTGACAAATATACTCAGAATAGTAGAAGTTAACAAATAGAGCCCAGTGGATCAATATCAATGAATCTACAATGATGAATCCCTGCCAATAAATCAATATTGATGAATCTACCCCTACGTGTTGATATCTACATATCTCCACCATTGAGTCAATATTGACAAATCAACCAAGTAAAGTCTTTATCATCAAATCTACATAGGTTGATATTGATGAATCTATCCTGATGAGTTGATATCAATAAATCTGCACTAAAGTATTGATATCAATGAATCTACATCAAACCATTGATATTTATGGATCTACTCATTAATATTGACAAATCTACCCTGACAGGTTGATAGAAATGAATCTACATTGATAGAAGGGTAGATATTGATGAACACACCCAGATGAGTAGATATCAAAAAATATATCCCAATGGGTCACTATCGATAAATCTACATTGACAAATCCATACTGACAAATAAATATTGATGAATCTACCCCTATAACTTGATATCTACAAACCTCCACCAAAAAGTCAATATCAACAAATCTACCCCGACACATCAATGTCAACCCATGTACATGGACTAGTCAATATTGATAAATCTACAATATCAATTGATTTTGACAAATCAATATTGATGGATCTACCCAGTTTAATTTATATCAGAGAATCTACCATGACTGGTTGATAATGATGAATCTACCCCAATGGGTTGATATCAACAAAACTATACAGAATTCTGGATATCAATAATCTATCATGGTCAGTCAATATTGATTAATGTACCATGTTGAGCCAATATTGGCAAATCTACATTGATGAATCAATATCAACCCATCAATATCAATAAATCTTCCCACTGAGTTGACGTCAACAAATAAACCCCAAAGTCCATATCAATGGATCTACATCAATATGTCAATATCAACAAATAAACCCCTTTGAGTCAATATTGATGAATCTACCTCAGTGTGTTGATATCAACAAATCTACACCAGTGAGTAGATATTAATGAATCTAACCTGATGAGTCATAAATCTATGAATCTTCACTGATGGTCCAATTTTGACAAATTTACACACATGAGTAGATATTGGCAAACCTTCCCCATTAAGTCAGTATTGACATATGTACATTGAAGAATTGATATCAGCAAACAAATATTGAACAATACACCACAACAAGTTGATATCAATAAATCTACACCAATGAATCAATATTGATGAATGTATGCCTATGGGTCAATATCAAGAAATCTATGCTGAAGGTTTCACAAAGATATTTCTTCACCAATGTGTCAATGTTGATGAATCTAAATCTTCGAGTCAATATTGACCAATCTGTACTGACAGGTAGATATTGATGAATCTGCAGCTTTAAGGTGACATTGATGAATTTACACCTTTGAGTCAATATCAATGAATCTAGACCAATGGTCAATATTAGAGAAACTACACTAATATGTTGATATTGTCAAACCTACCTAATTGAAACAATTTTGATGAACCTACCCCAATGGGTAGCTATGGAAGAATCTAAACCAATGATTCAATATTGATGAATCTACACCAAAAAGTCAATATCAACAAATCTACCCTTAGGTAAATAACAATGAATCTATCCAGAAGAGTTAATATTGATGAATATACCCTGATGGATCAATATAAATGAAGCTACATCTATGAATCAATACTAACAAATCAATATCTGATGAATCAACACAGATAGTTCAATATCAACAAATCTACCCTGATGAGTCAAATAGATGAATCAACATACACAGGTCAATGTCAATGAATCTACCCCATCAAGTTGTTATTGATGATTCTAAGCCAATGGGTTGATATGACTGGATCTACACTGAAGAGTCAATATCAATAAATCTGCTTCAATTGGTTGATATCAAAGAATCTATACCAATGAATCAGTATCAATGAATCAACAACTATGATTGACATCAGTGAATATATACCATCAAGTTGATATTGACTGTTCTAACACAATGGATTGGTGTGGAGGAATCTACACAGACAAGTCAATAACAATAAATATGCACCAGTCAATATTGGCAAATATACTTCAAAAGATCAATGCAGATGAATCTACCTTGATGGATTGATATTGATGCTTGTACACCAGTGGGTCAATATTGATTATCTATACTGACAAGTTGATATCCACAAATCTACCCAACAGGTTGGCATCAATGAATCTACATGATATCATTGATAATGATAAATTGATAATGAACAGTCTACTGCAACAAGTCAATATTTATGAATCTACATGCTTGTATCAATATTGACAAATCTACCCCAATGTGTTGATATGAACAAATCTAACACAATGGGTCAATATTGACCGAAGTACATTGATGGGTTGATGTTGACAAATGTACCTTGACAGGTCAATATTAATGACTCTACTCCATAGGTTTAATTTCAACAAATCAACACAAATAGGTTGATATTCTATAAATCTAAACTGAAGAATCAATATCAACAAATCTACCCAGATGAGTTGATATCTATGCATCTACACTGATGGGTCAATAATGACAAATCTACATCAATGAATCAATATCAACACATCAATATCAATATATCTAACCAACAAGTTAATATTGATGAATCTACACAGATGTGTTGATATGGACAAACCTACTCCTACAGTTTGAAATTGATAAGTCTACCCCTATGGGTCCATATCAATAAATCTATGCCATCAAGTCAATATTGATGAAACAACCCAATGGGTAAAAATTAAATCTATCTCAATGAATTGATTTTGACAAATCTAACAAATCAAACCAATTGAATCAATATTGATAAATCTAACCCATCAAATTGATATGAACAAATCTATCTCTATTGGTTGATATAGACAAATCTACCCAAATGAGTACATTTCTGTGCAGATTGGTGACAAGATGGGAGAGCAGTGATTGAGATTGGGGGGTCTCTGATTACCTCATGACTGTGGCATGACTGGTGCCTGGGAATTTTCCTGTGCAAGGGCACAGGATGTTAACTGCTGTGGTAAAACCCTGCATGAGGAGGCTCTGTGAAAGAGTCCTTTCAGCTCTAACCTTGATCTCAGTCACAAATCATCTGGGAATAGAAGAACTCTTATGCCAGACAATTACAGTGTTTCACCAGTTCCATTACTCCTATCACTACCCCAATGGGTTGATATGGATTAATGTATCCTGATGACTAAATATCAATGAATCTTCCCTGGTGGATAGATATTATCAAATCCACACTGATGGGTTGATATTGATGAATATACCCAGAAGAGTTGATATTGAAAAAACTACATTTTCAGGACAATATCAAGGAATGTTAATGGACAAATCAATATTGACTTATGAACATCAATGAATCTACCATGACTGCTTAATATGGATGAATCTACCCCTAAGGGTTGATATCAATTAATCTACACCAAAATAGATATTAATGAATCTACACTGATGGTTGATACTGATCAATCTACCCCATGGGTTGATATTGATAAATCTACAATGATGAACAGATATCAATGAATCAACACCAATGAGTTATATCACCAAATCTACCCCATTGAGTTATTATCAACAGACACACACTGACATGACAATGTCAGTGTTAATCTACCCTATGTTTGATATCAACAAATATACCATGACAAGTTTATATTGACAAATCTACCTTGTTGAGTTGATATTGATGAATATATCCCATTGAATCTATATCAACTGATCAACACTGAAGTGTCAACATTGATGAATCCATGCCTTGAAGTCAATATAAGCAATCAATACCAATGGGTTGATACCAATGAGTCTACCATTGATTTGACATTTATAAATCTAGCCTGGGTGATTGCTATTTTTACCATCAAGTCAATATCGATGAATCTACCCCAATGGGTCAATATTGACAAATCTACACTGAGAATTTGATGCGAGTGAATCTACACCAATGAATCAATATTGATGCATCAATATCAATGAGTCATTGTCTATAAATCTACACCAGTCTATATTGACATATCAATATCAACATATGTACACTGATGAATTGATATACACAAATCTACCTAACCCAGTCAATATCAATCAATCTGCTCTGATAGATCAATGTTGAGGAATCTATCTCAAAGTGTCAATATTGACAAATCTACCCTGAAGAGTCAGTATAGATGAATCTGCACTGATGAATAAATATCGGCAAATCTAACCTTTGAGTTGAATTTGATGAGACTACAGTGATATATCAAAACTGATTAATCTACACCAATGAATCTACATAGGTAATTCAGTATTGATGGCTCTACCCCATAAATTCTACATCAATGAACCTATATCATCAAATCAATAGACTCATCAATATCAAAGAATCTACACTGAAGTGTCATTATTGATGAATCTATGCTGATGCGTCAATTTTTGATGAATCTACCCAGATGGGTTGATATTGATGAATCTAATGAGAAGAGTCAATATTGAACAATGTATCTCAAGGAGTTGATATGGACTTATCTACCCTGACAAGTCTATTTTGATGCACCTACACCAAAGGGTTATCAACAAATCTAATCCCATTGGTTGATACAGACAAATCTACCCCAATGAGGACATTTTGACAAATTGAACCAGTTAAGTTAATATTAGTGAATTTATTCAAAGAGTTGATATTAATGAATCTAACCAATAGAGTTGATATTGAGGAATGAAGCCTGATGAGTCAATATGGGCAAATCTTTCCTGATGATTAAAAATTGACAAATCTACAACAAAGTGTTGATATTGATTAATCTATTTCAACATGTTGATATTGATGAATATGTACAGAAGACACAATATTGAAGGATGTACCCTGATGAGTCAATATCAATGAATCAACATTGACAAGTAAATATCAACATATCAATATCAATAAAAGTAACTTTGAGTCAATCTCTATGAATATGTACCAATGAGTTAAAATTGATGATTTCACTCAGTTGAGTCAATATCATCAAATTTCTCATGACAGGTCAATATTGATCAATCTTCCCTAATTGGTCAATATTACTGAATCTACACTGAAGAGCAGATACTGACAAATCTACCCTGAGAAGACAATATCAATGAATCTACACCAACTAGCAGGTATTTATGAGTTTACACTGATGAGTTGATATTTACAAATGTACCCCTATGGTTGTTGTCTACAAATCTATGCTAATGAGTAGATATCAATGAATCTACACCAGTGAGTAGATATCAATAAATCTACCCATCAAATCAATATTGAAGAATCAAGACTGACAGGTTAATATTGATGAATCTACCTCAATGAGGCTTTATTGACCAACCTAAACCAGAGTGGATTTCAATGAATCTACACCTTCTTGGTGATATCAATGAATCTACACTCATGGGACAACATTGACAAATCTACACCAATGAATAGATATCAATGAATCTACCACAATGTGTTAATATAGCCAAATCTGATGAGTGGATTTCAATGAATCTACCCATTTGAGTTGATATCAATGATTGAAAACATTTGAGTTGATATTGAGGAATCTATTCAGTTTGGTCAATATGAAAAAATCTACACCAATGAATCAATACTGATGAATATACACCAAAGAGTTGATATTGAAAATTCTACCCCAGTAAGTAGTCAATAACAAATTTACCACTATGGGTTGATATGAATGAATCTATATTGACCAATCAAAATTGATACATCAATATTGAAAAATATACCCTAACAAGAGAATATTTAAAATATATATATTTATATATATATATATATATATATTTTAAAGACTGAATTTCGATTTATTGTACACAAATGGGGTAAAACTATTGTTTCCATGGTTGTACACAATGTAGACTCACACCAATTGTGTAATCATACATGCATACAGGGTAATAATAATTTCTGTCTCAGTCCATTATCTCTCTTTTCCCACCCCTCCCACCTCATTTTCTTCTACACAATTCAAAGTGTCTCCATTCTTTACTTAACCCCATTTCCCCCTTTTATGTCTCATCATTCATTTATCAGATAAAACAATCAGCCATTGGTTTTGGGGGATATGCATATTTCACTTAGCATTATATTCTTCAGCTCCATCCATTTACCGGTAAATGCCATAATTTTGTTCTTCTTTATGACTGAGTAGTATTCCATTGTGTATATATAACACAGTTTCTTTATCCATTCACCAATTGAAGAGAATCTACATTGGTTACAATCTAGCTATCATGAACTGAGCAGCTATAAACATTGATGTGACTGTGTCACTGTAGTATGCTGATTTTAAGTCCTTTGGGTATAAACTGAGGAGTGGGATAGCTGGGTCAAATATTGGGTCCATTTCATGTTTTCTGAGGAATCTCCATACTGCTTTCCAGAGTGGCTGCAACAATTTTCAACCCCACCAGCAATGTATGAGTGAACATTTTCCCCACATCCACACAAACATTTATTATTGCTTGTGTTCCTGATAATTTCCATTCTAAATGGAGTTGGATGAAATATTAGGGTAGCTTTTAAATTGCATTTCTCTAATTACTAGAGACAAGGTGTACTTTTTCATATATTTGTACATTACCTCTATATCTTCTGCAAAGTGTCTGCCCAATTCCTTAGTCCCTTTATTCATTGGATTGTTTGTAGTTTTGGTATAAAGTTTTGTAAGTTTTTTTTTATAAATTTTGGATATTAGTGTTTTACCTGAAGTGCATGTAGAAGAGATTTTTCTCTCACTCTGTATTCTCTTTTTTCACATAATGGATTGTTTCATTTGTTGAGAAAATGCTTTTTAGTTTGAATCCATTCCATTTTTTGATTCTTGATTTTATTTCTTGTGCTCTGGGGGCCTTTTTTAAAAAGTGTGGTCCTAAACCATCATGGCAATGTAGGTGAACTGTCTCTGGTCTAATTCCTAGGTCCTTGATCCATGTTGAGTTGAGTTTTGGGCAGGGTGAGAGACAGAGGTATAATTTTATTTTACTGCATATGGATTTCCAGTTTTTCCAGCACCATTTGTTGAAGAGGCTATCTTTTTCCACTGCAAGTTTTTGGCACCTTTATCTATTATGAGGTAACTGTACTTATGTGGGTTTGTCTCTGTGTCTTCTATTCTGTACCTTTGGTCAACCTGTCTATTTTGGTGCCAATACCATGTAGTTTTTGTTACTATTGCTCAGTAGTAGAGTTTAAGTTCTGTTATTGTGATACCTCCTGCATCAGTCTTCCTACCCTGGATTGTGTTGGCGATTCTTGGTCTTTTATGCTTCCAGTTGAATTTCACGATGAATTTCTCTATTTCCATGATGAATGTCATTGAACTCTTAATTGGAATTGTGTTAAATATACATAGTGCCATTGGAAGTATGGCCTTCTCAAAAATATGGGAGATCTTTCTAAATTTTTTAAAAATTTCTTTCTGTAGGGTTCTGTAGTTATCATTGTAGAGATCACTCAACTCTTTGTTAGAATGATTTATTTGTTTTTTGGGACTATTGTGATTGCAGTAGTTTTCCTAATTTCACTTTCAGAAGATTTATCACTTAGGAATAGAAATGCATTAGATTATGTGTGATGATTTTATATCCTACTATTTTGCTGAATTCCCTTACTAATCCAGAAATTATAGGTCTAGAAGTCTTCTGGTTGAATTTTATGGATCCTCTAAATATAAAATCATGTAGTCAGCAAATAGTGATAGCTTGAGTTCTTATTTTCCTATTTGTATCTGTTTAATTTTTTGGTCTGCCTAATTTCTCTGGCTAGTGTTTCAAGGACAATGTTGAAGAGAAGTGGCAAAAAAGGGCATCCATGTCTTTTTACAGATTTTAAAGGGAATGCTTTCAGTTTTTCTCCATTAAGAATGATGTTTGTGGGATTAGCAAAGAAAACATTTACAATGAATGTTGAAAAATGTTCCTACTATTCTATTTTTTCTAGTGTTGTGAGCATAAAAAGGTGTTATATTTTATTGAATTTTTTTCTGCACCAATTGAAATAATCATATGATTCATAATCTTACATCTATTGATGTGATGAATTACATTTATTGATTTCCAGATGTTGAAACAATCGTTCATCTATGGGATGAACCCACCTTGATTGTGGTGAACTACCTTCTTATTTAGATTTTTATGTGATTTTCCAGAATTTTGTTAAGAATTTTTATATCTATGTTCACCAGGGATGTTGATCTAAAGTTTTTTTTTCCTTGTTATGTGTTTTTCTGGTTTTGGTGTCAGAGTGATACTGGCTTCATACAATAAATTTGGGAGAGTTTCCTCCATATTTCATGGAATATTTTGAGGAGTATTTTTATAAGTTCTTTGAAGGTCTTGTAGAACTCAATTGAGAATCTGCTTGATTCCAGGATTTTCTCTTTTTTTTGTAAGCTCTTTGATGACTTCTTCTATTTCATTGCTTGAAATTGATCTATTTAAATTGTGTATATCCTCCTGATTCAATATGGGAGGATCATATGTTTTGAGAAAATTTTCTGTCTTCAAAATTTTCTATTTTGTTGGAGTATAGATTTTCAAAGTAGCTTCTAATTATGTTATATATTGCAATGGTGTTTGTCATGATATTTCCTTTTTCATCACAAATTTTGTAATTTAAATTTTCTAACTCCTTCTCTTCATTACTGTGGCTGAGTGTTTATCTATATGTTCACTTTTTCAAAGAACCAACTTTTTGTTTTGTCAATTTTTTGAATTGTTCCCTTAGTTTCAATTTCATTGATTTCATCTCTGATTTTAATTATTTCATGTCTTCTACTACTATTGGTGTTGGTCTTCTCTTCTTTTTTAGGGCTTTGAGATGCTGTGTTAAGTCATTTAGTTGTTGACTTTTTGTTCTTTCCTTTAATGCACTGCATGCAATGAACTTTCCTCTTAGTACTCCTTTCATAGTGTCCCAGAGATCTTGATATGTTTTATTGTCATTCTCATTTACTTCTAATAATTTTTTTATCTCCTTCCTTATATTTTCTGTTATCCATGCTACATTAAGTAGCATATTATTTAGTCTTCAGGTGTTGGGGTATTTTCTGTTTTTTATTTTGTAATTGATTTGTCATTTCATTTTCATTATGACCTGATGAAACACAGGGTAGTATTTCTATTTTTCAGATTTATTAAGGACTGCTTTGTGACATAATATATGTACTATTTTAGAGAAGGAACCATGTGTTGCTGAGAATAAAATATATTTGCACATTGATGGATGAAATATTCTATATGTGTGTTAGGTTAAGTTATTGATTGTGCTATTGTGTTCCATGGTTTCTTTGTTCAGTTTTTGTTTGTAGTATCTATCTAGTGGTGAGGGCATTGTGTTGAAGTCACCCAGAATTTTTGTGTTGTGGTCTATTTGGATCCTGGAATTGAGAAGAATTTCTTTGATGTTCATAGATTTGCTGTTATTTAGAACATAAATATTTACAATTGTTATGTCTTCCTGAATGATATTTCCCTTCAGCAGGAAGAAATATTTTTCTTTATCCCTTCTGACTAACTTTGACTTGATGTCCACTTTATCTGAGTAACTCCCACTTTTTCCTGAGTCCATGTATATGGTATGTTTTTTCCTATCCTTTCACCTTTAGTATGTGGATTTATTTTTCTATGAGATGAATCTCTTGAAGGCAGCATATTGTTGGGTCTTTCTTTTTAATCCAATCTGCCAGTCTATATCTTTTTACTGATTAGTTGAGGCCATTAACATTCAGGGTTATAATAGAGATATGATTTGTATTTCTGGTAATTTTGGCTTATTTTTATTTTTTAATGTGCCTTGGCTTTCTTTTTTTTTTTTTTTTTTGGCTTTACATTGAGGATATTTCCTCCCTTTGCTGAGTTAAATTGTTGTTCTCATTTCCTACTCATGGAACATTTTGTTGAGGATGCTCTGTAGCACAGGTTTCCTATTTGTATATTATTTGAAATTTGTTTATAATGGAATAATTTTATTTTATTCTTGAATATGACAGTTAGTTTTGCTGGGTATAAGATTCTTTGTTGGCAACCATGTTCTGTTTTTTAAATTTATTTTCATTGTATATAGGATACATCCATATACATACAAGTAAATAGGATACATCCATGGTTTTTAAGAGTTTGTAAAAAGCTGTTTCAGGCCCTTCTAGCATTTAGTGTCTGGGGTGAAAAATCTGATGATATCTGTAATGGTTTCCCCCTATATGTAATCAAATGCTTTTCTCTTACAACTTTTAAAACTCTATCTTTTTTTGGATGTTAAGCATTTTTATTACATTACAATATGCCTTGGTGTGAATCTGTTGAAATTTTGTACATTTGGTATTCTGTAAGCCTCCTGTATTTAATTTCCATTTCATTCTTTAAGTTTGGGTAATTTTTGGATATTATTTCATTGAAAAGGTTATTCATTCTTTTGGGTTATATCTCTGTGCCTTCCTCAATCCCAGTAATTTTTAAACTTGGTGTTTTCATGGTATCCCATATTTCTTGGATATTTCAGTCATGATTTCTTACTATCTTTTCTCTTTGGTCAACTTTATTTTCAAGATTAAATATTTTTTCTTCATTTTGTAAAGTTCTTTCTTTCAAGTGATCAAGTCTGTTGGTGATATGTTTCATTGAGTTTATTTGGTTTATTGTTTTTCTTATTTCAAAGATTTCTCTTTTGGAGCTGCAGAAATAGCTCCTTTTGAAGAGTGCTCACCTAGCATGCACAACGACTGTGGTTCGAATCCCCGGCCCCTGAAAGGGGGGGCAACAAAACTCAAAAGATTTCTCTTTGCTTTGTTTCTTCAGAATTTCTTTAAAGGTTAATTGGATTATAAGGGTAAGGGAAGAGCTAATAAAGAGTCAAGCACTGAGGATGGCAAAGAGCAAGAAGTGGTTCTTCTGGGAAAGTCAGATCAGTTTTTTATTCATTCCAGGGTCATATCAAGTTACGTAGGTTACATAGTAAAGATAGTTTTGTCCATGTGCAGATCACATAAATTTCTTGCCAAGTAACATTTTTATAAGAGTAAACTAAGCCATACTTAGACAATAAACTTTCATAAAAGAAAACATTCTAAAGAGCATTTTTTAAACTTTTGAAGACACTTAGATGTTCATCCCTAACAGAAATCTGAAATGGAAAGTCATCAGTCCATAGCACTCAGACTGCTATAATTTATAGCTGTCCATATTCTTATTTCAAATGATTAACCCTGATTTTTCCTACAGAAAAATTACACCAAACTGATATTTATTGTATCAATAGAATATGGGTTTCTTTAAATACCTGCAACCATAATTAACATTTAAAAATCTAATATTTTGAAAGCTCACTGATGATTAGCTCAAACAACAAAAAAAGAATTTGCAGCACCTTTGTGAAGATAGTCACAATTTTTTATGGATAAAAAAAAGTACTGTAATACAAATATAGAATGAGGTAATGAAGGCATTGCTTGTGGAAACTGAGACATAATAAACTGCTTTATGTTTTACTAAATTGATGGTAATAATGGAAGAAAATCTGGCAGAAATTGTTAAGGAAACACATCACTGTGGAATTTCCTGCAGATACAACAAAGAAATTAATTTGTGTAGTATAGGTTAGAACAGTGATTAAAAAAACATTTTGTGTTCTGTTAAAAAAAAATCAGTAGGCACCATTCCCATGACACCAAACCTATACATGAAGTAGGAATTTTCCAAAGTAGATAAATAAACTGGAAAGTGCCCATTTAAGATTAGGTTAACTCTAATCCTTAACTACAAAGTAACAGAAACCAACTTGAAATGTAACTAAACAGATCCAAAACAGGCTTTAAATAGCAGGGATTATGAAAAGACTAAAAAGTGAACTTTATTATAAAATATTTCTTGAATTTTCAAATACTGAAATTAGATTCAGTTAGAAATTCAGATTTTTCAATTGTAATCAAGCTTCTTTCTGTTGTGTGGAGACACAGACTTTTATGGAAAAAAAATTCCACAACTCCAGTAAACTGCCACTGTCAAGTAATGGGACTGGTTCCAAAATCCACAATTAGACACAACTGGTACTCCATCATAGGTTAATTCTTTACTTAAAAAAAAAAAAGAAGCTGGTTCAGGGAAATGACAATTCCTGAAAGTCAAATGTGTGAACTAGAAGATCTGAAAGGAGGCTTTGAGAAATTTTCCCTCCACCTGTTTCTTGATCAGGAAAGTTTTGCAGAAGCTGAGAATTGCCTGAGGCCACTGAACTCATTGAAGGTAGAACAGTGATGGGTGTTCCAATTTCATTTCCCCAGGCCTAGCTGTAATTAACTACTGCTACAAAACTGTTAGGTAAAGAAACAACAATACAAATTATAGGAAAAGGGCTGGGGTTATAGCTCAGTTGTAGAGAACTTGCCTAGCATGTGTGAGGCACTGGGTTCTAATCTCAGAACCACATGTAAATATATAAAATAGCGGTCAATTGAACACTAATTTTTTTAACTGTAGGATAAAAGAGCACATACAAAATGCAAGATTCTTTTATAGAAACAAAAATAAGTCAACAGCAAGAATTTCAACTAAATTTTTTTTAGGTATATATTTTTTTTCTTTTTTATTTTGATTCGTTCTACACAAATGGAGTATAACTATCATTTCTCTAGTTGTACATGAAGAATAGTTATACCATTTGTGTATTCATAAATTTACATAGGGTAATGATGTTTTTGTCATTCTATTATGCGGGAGCATCTGGAATTCCATCCAGTGCTTGACAAAGATCCTCTGGAGGATGATTACAAAGTCTCTTTCTAAAAGGAATTGCCCGATGTTTTGCTCCAGAGCATGGTGTTTTTTCTGTTGTGTTTTTCTGATAATATATTACTCATTTCAGTCTGAGTTGATTGCTTAAGGGGATGAGGGGAATACAACAAAAATTCCAGAAAGTATTACCTACAATCTGAAAAAAAAATGGGTCTTTACCACTAACAAAATTAGAAATAATTTTACAACCATGCAATGAGTCCCTGAAAGCCTCTGGAGAAAATAGTTATAGATCTGCCTTTGTCTCCAACAGGCTGGTTAAATTCTAATGATGGTGGTGGGGTAAAAGAATAAGGTTTTACAACATTCCTTCCTTCCTACAAAGAATAGGTCACTCCTGTAATAAACGTTGGTGCACAATGCCCTGTTCTGGAAAAAAAAGAGCTACATAAGACAAGGTAATTTATTCAGTTAAAAAACACTTGGGCGACCAGAACCACTGTGACCGCTGCCCTCCTGTAGATATTAACCAGATGGACCTAGTAGAGATGGTCACATGAGATTACTTGTCTATCGCTTTAACTGTGAGAATAATAAGAATAGTCTTAGGTCAAATAGAGTTTAGATATTAATGAAATAAACATTGTATTAGCTCATTGATGTAGTTAGATATTCTTAAAACAATTGTGATTAGGTAAGAATAATCTGTAAGGTTGTTGTTTTCTGCCTATGCTTTGGAAACTTTTTTAATATTAACCACAAGACTGCCATTATAGCCTGAAGAAAAATGTATATAAACCCAGCCTTCCCCAGAATAAAGTGGGATTGATTGCACCAGAACTAGAGTCTGTGTCTTTCATTCTCCCTCCATCGCTGATGCTGTCTCCCCGCACTCTGTTTACCAATGTGGAACCCATGGACTCCTGCTAGGACTGGACCCTGGCACTATTATCTTTCCTTCCTCTATACCCTGCCCATTCCTCATTTCCATCTAAACTATTAATCCTTCTTCCATTCTTCCCTTACACCCCATTCCCCCATAATATTTCATCAGCCAGGTATCAGAGAAATCATTTGGCCTTCGGCTGTTTGAAGTTGGTTTATTTCACTTAACATGATATTTTTTAACTCCATCCATTTACCTGCAAATATCATAATTTTATTCTTCTTCATGGTTGAATTATACTCCATTGTGTATATGTACCACAGTTTGTTTATCCATTTATTTATAGAAGGACATTTAGGTTGATTCCACAATATATCTCCTGTGAATTAAGCTGCTCTAAACATTGATGTGGGTTCCTCACTGTAGTATGCTGGTTTTAAGTCCTATGGGTATAGACCAAGGAGTGGGATATCTGGGTCAAATGGTGGTTACAGTCTAAGTTTTCTAAGGAATCTCCATAATGATTTCCAGAGTGGCTGCACCAATTTGTAACCCCGCCAGTAAAGCATGAGTATACCTTTTTCCCTACATTCTCACCAACATTTGTTGTTGTTTTTATTCTTGATAATTGCCATTCTAATTGGGGTGAAATGGATAGTTTTGATTTCCATATCTCTTATTACTTGAGTTGTTGAAGAGTTTTTTCATATATCTGTTGATTACTTTTAGATCCTCTTCTGTGAAGTGTCTCTTTATTTTCTTAGACCATTTATTGATTGGGTAAATTGTATTCTTGGTGTAAAGTTTTTTGTGCTCTTTATAGATTCTGGAGATTAGTGTTCTATCAGAAGTGTGCATGCAAAGATTTTCATCCACTCTGTAGGCTTTCTCTTCACATTGTTGATTGTTTCTTTTCCTGAGAAAAAGCTTTTAATTTGAATCTTTCCCATTATTGATCCCTGATTTTATTTCTTTTTCTTTGGGAGTCGTGTTATGGAAGTTTGGTCCTAAGAGGATGTGGTAAAGTTTGGATCTACATTTTCTTCTAGTAGGTGCAGGGTCTCTGGTCTAATTCCTATTTCATTGATCTATTTTGAGTTGAGTTTTGTGCAGGATGGGAGATAGGGGTTTAGTTACATTTTGCTGCATATGGATTTACAGTTTTCCCAGCACCATTTGTTGAAGAAGCTATCTTTTCTCCATTGTATGTTTTTGACACCTTTGTGTAGTATGAGATTACTGTATTTATGTGGGTTTGTCTTTGTGTTCTCTATTCTGTAACATTGGACTATCTGCCTATTTTTGTTACTATTGCTCTGTAGTATAGTTGAAGGGTCAGGTGATACTCCTCACTTTGCTCTTCCTGCTAAGGATTGCTTTAGCTATTCTGGGTACTTTATTCCTCCAAATGAATTTCATGTTTTCTTTCTATATTACTATGAGGAATATCATTGGTATTCTAATAGGAATTGCACTGAATTTGTATAGCACATTTGGTAGTAAGGCCATTTTGACAATATGAATTTTGCCTCTCCAAGACCATGGGAGACCTTTTCATTTTCTAAGGTTTTCTTTAATTTCTTTCTTTAAAGTTTTGTAATTCTCATTGTAGAGGTTCTTCACCTCTACAATGGGGTAGTTTTTCTAATTTCTCTCTCATAGGATTCATCACCTATGAAAAAAATGTATTAGATTTATGAGTGTTGATTATATATCATGCTATATTACTGAATTCATTTATGATTTCTAAAGGTTTCTGGTGGAATTTTTCTGCTTATCTAAATATAGTTATGTCATCAAATACTGATAGTTGAGTTATTTTTATCATATTCATATCCCTCTGACTTCTTTGGTCTGTCTAATTGCTCTGACTAGATTTTCAAGGATGATGTTGAATAGAAGTGGTGAAAGAGGGCATCCCTGCCTTGTTCCAGATTTTAGGGGGAATGTTTTCACTTTTTCTACATTTAGAATAATGTTGGCCATGGACTTATCATAGATATCCTTTACAATGTTGAGGTATGTTTCCACTATCCCGATTATTTCTAGTGTTTGGAGCATGAAGGGGTGCTATAATTTATCAAGTGACTTTTGTGCATCTATTGAAATAATCTTGTGATACTTAACTTTAAGTCTGTTGATGTGCTGAATTACATTTTTAGATTTCTGGAGGTTGAACCAACCTTGCATCCCTGGGATGAAACCTAATTGATCATGGTGCACTATCTGTTTAATATATTTTTGTATGCAATTTGTTAATATTTTGTTAAGAATTTTTGCATCTATGTTCATTAGAGATATTGGTCTGAAGTTTTCTTTCCTTGATTTGTCTTTGCCTGGCTTTGGTTTCAAGGTGATATTAGTTTCATAGGATGAGTTTGGAATGGTTTCCTCCTCTTTTATTTCATAGACTTCTTTGAGGAGTATTGGGATGAGTTCTTCTTTGAAAGTCTTTTAGAACTGAGCTGAGAATATTTCTGGTCCTGGACTATTCTTTGTTGGTAGGCTTCTGATGAATTCTTCTGTTTCATTGCTTGAAATTGATTTATTTAAATTGTGTATGTTCTCCAGATTCAGTTTGGGTGGATCATGTGTCTCTAGAAACCTGTAAATATCTTTGAGGTATGGTATTTTATTGGAATATAGATTTCAAAGTAGTTTCTACAATTATGTTTTGCATTTCAGTACTGTCTGTTGTGATATTTTCTTTTACAGCATAACTTTAGTAATGTGAATTTTCTCTCTTCTTCTATTCATAGTTTGACTAAGGGCTTACTTATCAATTATGTTCATTTATTCAAAGAACCAACTTTTTGTTTTGTCAATTTTTTTGTATTGTTTCTTTTGTTTCAATATCATTGATTTCATGGAATATTTTGCTGAGAATATTCTGTAGTACAGGCTTTCTATTTGTAAATTCTTTTAGCTTTTGTTTATCATAGAATTTTATTTCATCATCAAATCTGAATATTAGTTTTGCTGGGTAAAATATTCTTGGTTGGCATCCATTTTCTTTCAGAGGTTGAAATATGTCATTCCATGCATTTTATGCTTTTAGGGTTGGGCTGAGAAATTTGCTGATATTCATATTTGTTTCCCCCTGTATGTAATCTTATGCTTTTCTCTGACAAACTTTAAAATTACCTTTATTTTGTATGTTAGGCATTTTCATTAAAATGTGCCTTGGTGTGGATCTGTTGTAATTTGTACATTTTGTGTCCTTTAAGCCTTTTGTATTTGATTTTCCATTTTATTCTTGAGATTTGGAAGAATTTCTGCTATTATTTCTTTGAATATGTTACTCGTTCCTTTAGTTTATGTCTCTGTGCCTTACTGTATCACAATAATTTTTAAATTTGGTCTTTTCATGATATCCCATAATTTTTGAGGTTTCATTCATGATTCCTTTCCATCTTCTCCGTTTGAAAAACTTTGTTATCAGGACTAAATATTTTGTCTTCTTTGTCTGAGGTTCTGTCATCCAAGTGATCTTGCCTTTTATTTATGCATTCTATTGAGTTTTGAATTTGATTTATTGTTTTCTTCATTTCAAGGACTTCTGTTTGGTTTATTTTCAGAATTTGTCTTTTTATTGAAATGAACTTTGACTTCCTGCAGTTGCTCTTTTAACTCTTCATTGGTGCAATCATTCTTTGCCTGCATTTGGTCTCTTATCTTATTTTTTGCTTCTAGGATCATTTTACTTATGTACATTCTGAACTCCCTTTGTGGCATTTCTTCTTTCATGTTGTCATTGGGTTCTCTAGATATAGCATCTAGGTTTGCTTGGGACACTTTCTTTCCTTGTTTTCTCATGTTGTTCATGTATCTTCCACTCTAGCAGTGTAAATTTGGGGTATTGCAGTTTCCCTCTATAGACTTATTGTGTCCCTGCAGATTTCCAATACCTCACCTTGATGTGAGAGATCAATATTAGCAGTGCACCAATCAATATGCCTCCTTAACACAAATAGTCCCTATTAAGATATTTACTGTTTTGTCTTTATAAACAGAGGTGATGAGTTCAAATTATTATCTATAGCAAAACAAATAGGTTTGCAATAAGGGCCACAATTTCTAATGGTGGACAAAGGGGATGAGGTGGGGTGTAGGATATAATAATGAGATAAGAAGTGAGTCTATAGAGATACTGTGTTGTAGAAATATTGAAAGCAGAATTAAAAGAAATAACTTGTTAGCATTAGTAAAGGAGAAAGAGTCTCCAAGGAAACAGATATATAAGAGGAAAATCAAGTGAGAAAAATATTAATAAAATAAAAAAGTAGAAATATAACAGGTATAACAGGAATAATCTTAATAATACTACTAATTAAAAAAGAATTCAGAAATAAAATTATACTGTACTGTTCAAACATTCTATTCTTCAGTAACCTGATGCTTGAGAGGAACTTGATAATTCAGTGTCCAAGAAGAGTTCTATCCCACTAACTTCAGGTCAGGAATAATCAATGCTTGTGTTAAAAGGTGACCCCCATGTTGATAGATGATCAGCGATAGTGCGGGCACTGGAGAAAGTGGATCTGATGGCATGGGCCTGGGCTTGGTGCTGTAGATTCATGAGGACAAAAACATTTAATATTCTTTTAAAATTAAATGCTGATTGGAAATAACTCAAGTGAGCAGAAATCTGATTCTTGTTATTTTTCCTTCTCAAATTACTTTAAGTACACTCTACATCCACATACTAAAAATGGAAAGATAATTGTTTTTTGATAGATCAAATGCTGTATGCAGGGACAATGGTAGGAATGGAAAAATAACTATCAAAACACTGTCTCATTCTGTGTGTGTATTCTTAAAATAAGTAGTTTAGTCAGAAAATAGGTTCCAAAGAGCAGCTAACTCCCCACCTTATTTTATGTTTACTTGATCAGTGTTAAATTGCTATGGTTAAAGTTTATTAGAACTATAAAACCTGAATGCAATCCTCGCTACAGAAGTCTCTGGGAGTTGCAGGATTCATAGTCATCCAGGGACTTCTAAGGATTCTTGGCAGTGCTGTGTGGTGTTCTGCTCATGCATACCTCACCACAGAGGCATGTGGCAGATGTAGGACCCCAAAGACCATGAACATTCTAGCATAGTGTATGTTGGTGCAGCCCACACAACAGTGACTCCTTGGAGCTCTGAGACCCCAGGAATTCTCAGTATTGTAGTTCACAAAGGTAGCACTGATATCAGAGGTCTCAAAAACAGCAGGTCATTGAATATTCAGAGTAGTACAGTCCATCCTAAGTAGAACGCACCATGAAGACTCTCAGGATCTGAATACTGCAAGCCTACCTGTATACCCCTGAGTAGTCTGAATAGTGCAATTCAAAACATACACATGTAGCCCTCAATAGGGAGTTGTCTAGAAGCTACAGTCCCTGAGGTATTCTGGCCTTCTGCCTGCAGAGCCCTCACTGTGGAGGCCTCTGTGAGTGGTAGACCACACAGGCACCTGGACTCCTCCAGGAATCATGGGTAGTGTAGTTTACTTCTCTACCCTACAGTCCTCACCAATGAGGATCCTGGGAGATTCTGGTCTCTGAGGATTCTGGGCACTGTAGTCCAGTGTTTTGCCTGTGTACCCCTGATGGGGTAGCCATGAGAACAGCAGGCCACATGTTTGCCTTGGTACCCTGAGGATTCTAATGGAATACAGTTCCTGACTAATGCAGACTCCACTGTGGAGGCCTCTGGAAACTCTAGGCTTCACATCTAGTTTAGTCTCAGGACTTATTGGTAGTGTAGTTTGACCTTAAGTATGTCCAGACCACATTGTGGAGTCCTCTTGAAGTTGCAGGCTGAAACTCACCTCAGCAACACAATCAAGGATTTTAGATAGTATAAGCCTCCAGTTCTCAATGCAGAGGAACTTGGAAGATGCTGGTACTATTTATTGTGGGTAATGTAGTCTTGTGTTTTGCCCACTCCACACAGAGAAACCTGGTAACTCAAGTCTTATTAGAATTGTGGGGAATGCAGTCCAGTTTTTGCTCACTCAAAACAGAGGGTTCTGGCATTCCCATAGAACTATGGGTAATGAAGGACAGTGTTCTTGCTCAATTATTAGTGATAATCTTGGAAGTTAGAGCACCTGAGGATTTTGGGTACACAGGCTAATGGTTTATCTGATCACCATAGGGAATACTTGGAGTTGCAGCTCCTGAGAGTTCTAGATAATTTAACCTAGTGTTTTATGTGCACAGATCTGCTTGGAGAAGGGCCACAGTATCTGCAAACTCTGTTTTTTCTGGTACTGAGAAGATTCCAGGTAGTGTGCTCTAACATTGCAACTTTCATCACAGAAACTCCTAGAGGTTGCAGACTACAGGCATATCCAGGGAATTTGTGCACTAAAGTTTGGTATTCCATTTTTGTAGTTCTCATTCCACAGGCTCCTGGGAACAGCAGGTACCCAAGGGTAACATGTAGCACAGTTTGTCATTCTGCCTGCCCATCTCTCACTGCAGAAATCTCTGTGAGCTGCAGGTCCCCAAGTGCTATTGTTATTGCACTCTGTCATTTGGACCATGCTACCCTCATTACATTGGGCCCTGGAAAGTGTAGACTCTGAAGGACACTGGGAAGTGAAGTTTATTATAAATTTTGCAGCCCTGACCCAAGAGCCTCCTAGGAGCTGCTTGCTACATTCCCAACCAGTCATCCCTGAGAATTCTGAGCAATGTGGTCCAGCATTCTGCTCCCCAGCAATGATCAATATGGCCCCCAGAAGCTTTGGACCATGTGCTTGCCCTGGTACCCCAAGGGTTCTGAGTAGTTTAGCTCAGAATCCTGCCTTCCTGGTCCTCTCCGTAAAGGACTGTGGGAGCTGTAGCAGTATGTATTCCCAGGTACCCACAGGGGTTCTGAGAAGTGTAGTCTGGCATCTATTGCCATATCTGTCACTAAATTGGCTTCTAGGAAATGTCAAATAGCCCACCTACCTGTGTGCAGACTCACCAAGAAAGCCCCAGTATCTTTTATAAAAATCAAGATCACATAGTTATAGAACTCTTTCCACAATGTTATTGCACTGATACATCAAATTCTGATTGTTTTAAGTACTTTAACACTGAAAAAAAGAAAGCCTTAAAAACAGGAATAAAAGTAAGCAGTGAGGTGGCACTAGTCTTCCCTCAATCCCCTATGAGTCTCCAGGGGACTTCCATGCCATTCCTGCAACATTCTGAGGATGTGTCTCAGTGTTTCTATTTTCAGTGTCCTGGGATTCCTCCCCAGATACACACCCAATTTATAAAAATATTATGCTATGACATCATGTTATGAGGATGAGCAGTCAAATCCTCAACAAGGAATGATTTTGGAAAAGTAAGCCAAGCTAAAACATTACCTATGAAAGTAAAGCACATGGCAGAGCTTTCTTTTCAACATATAGAAAGAGTGGATGACAGGCTTTACCTTATTCTTTCTCACCTTTTCCTCAAATGTACTTTTGTTATCCTGAAGCCACAGTGACATCTCACATGTACATGCCAAGGAGACATGGTTTCCAGGTGTTCCCAGTAGAGGCATCTATCTCCCTGTATGGGTATCAAGGAGAAGGAGGTTCTTGTCAATAGAATCATGGCCCAAAGTTGTCCTCAGTCTTAGTTTCTTTCCCCTGTGGGCACAGGACACTCATCCATGCCAGGCAGGTGTTTTGAGGGGATCAGGAAAAGCAGCCCTGAGAACCACCTGCTGGTCACTCTGGGCAAAACAGGACACTTAATGCTCACTGTTCAGTGGTGCCCCTGAACTCCCTTGTGGCATCTCTGATGAAGCTCTGAAATTCATGGTTTTGAATTTTCTAGGCCATGATTTCGGTAACTTGGAGATAGGAAGGACAGTAGAGTAAAACAGACATTATTATCTATGTACATTTATGACTGCATGACCAATGTGATCTCACAATATGTACAATCATAAAAATGAGAAATTATATTACATTTATGTGCAATTTATCAAAATGCATATGCATCCTACTGCCATGTGTAAAGAAGTAGAACAAATTTTAAAAATTTAAAGAAGACAGCAATACGACCCATCATCCCATGTTTGATGAGAAACTATGGTGATAGCAAAAAGCAAAATATATGGTTGACAGGCTGAAGTTCATTGATTTCTTATATATCGACAATATTTTTTGGGAAAATTGAAATTTGAAACTAGACTAAGAAAAAATTATAAACAATAACATTTATAATAACAGCCCCCAAATTGAAAGTTTTAAATAATTTATAAATTACTATTATACATTTAGAAAACTAAGAAACACAATTGAAACAAACAAAGCAAAATATGAATAATTGCAGATCTCTGCAATTCCTTGTTCAGGGCTCTACATAGGATGGTATTTACTAAAATTTGATTTATGGATAGGTGCAATCACACACAAATAACCAGTGCATTCTTTCTGAACCTAGAATAGATGTCACAGACTGTGGAAGGACCAAAAATTGCACTTCTTGATCCCAATGCCTGTTAGAAAGCTGAAGCAGTGGCCATAATGTGATGTGCTGTGAACTTGGCTAGGCAGGGTGGCACATGCCTGTAGTCCCACTGGCTCAGGAAGTTGAGGTGGAAGGATTGAGGATTCAAAGCCAGCCTCAGCAAAAGCAAAGTTTTAAGCAACTCAGTAAGACTCTGTCTCTACATAAAATACAAAATCAGGATGGAGATGTGGCTCAGTGTTTGAGTGCCCCTGAATTTAATCCCTGGTCTGAAAAAGAAAACAGAAACAAACAAAAAATAAAATAATGACAACAAATACCCCACAGCTTGGATATAACACTGCTCAAAATGCAATCGACATTGGGAAATAAAACACAGAAAGAGATTGCTGAGCCCCAGGCAGGCTGCAGGAGATGGGTGAAACCTAATCACCTGCCAAAAGGACAGGATGCTCATATCTGCTCTGGTGTCTAGTACATTCTTTCTTTGAGCAGAAAACTGCAGATTTTAGGCCAGGTACAGTAGTGAACACATATAATCCCAGCAACATGAGAGGCTGAGGCAGGAGGATGGTAAGTTGAAGGCCAGTCTCAGTGATCTTGTCTCAAAATAAAAAAGTGGAGGGTTGGGCATATAGCTCAGTGGAAAAGTGCCCCTGGACAGATGCTGAAATTCCATTACTAAAAGAAAAAGAAAATCAGTGCTGTTTTCAGTGATTCAGTCTGGAGGGACTAATACTGTTTTTAGAAATCCATAGGACAGGTCTTGACTGGCAAAATCTGAGGTAGTGGGGCTGTAAAACAGGCACTGCCCTACCTCATGACCTGCACACAGCACCATGCAATCAAGTGCTCTTGGAGTTTACCTCTCCAGAAGAAAGAGTTCAGGAGCATATTGTGGGGGCTGTGCCACCAGGAAGCTGACTACCTCTGCTGACACAACACTTGCGCATAAACCCTCAAGCAGGTACAAATTCTGGGGACTGCTGCTGGGGTGGTTTGGTAAATCCTGCAAGTAAATAAAGTCCACAACCCACTGGTGGGAGCAGAAATGTGGTCTATGTGTGGCACACGGAGCCTCAATTGGGGAGACAGACACAGCATCCAGCCCACCGTGGGCCCCTAGAGCCAGGCTCAGCACATTTGGCCTCCACCTACCTCTCTGGAAGAATCTATCCCAACATTAATCCCTGAAGCCTTCTCAGGCTTCCAGAGACCAAATGATCATGGGATCCACTGACTTCAAACTGTTTTCTGGCATCCCAGTCTCTCTTCACCAAGTGCAACTGAGACAGGATCTGCTGTGCACTCCCTTCCACCACCATGAAGATGTGCAGTGCATTCTGCTATCCTCCTCTGGCAGGTGCACAGGAATCTGGTCACCAGTCATGAAGGTTTTCATTTTCTGTACTCACATTTGGTCTCTCTGAGGTAAAAATTATCACTACCTCACCTTGCCTCATCCTCTCCCTGTAAGATGTGTCTGAGAATATCTTAGAATTTGCTTCACTCTTAAAGATGAGCTGTCACGACTTGGTCAGTTCTGAGTGTACATAGGTATAAGATGAAAGGGCTGGAGAAGGCAGGTTTCTTTCTGCCCTGAGAGTATAAGGCAGGAAAACCAGCTTTGATCTTATGGCCTCAGATATAGAACCCAGACCTTGGGTGGAGATTGTGCTGTCCTCTCTCCTGCCACAACTGTGACAAGATTTGCTTGTGTTCAGCTGCCCAAGACCTGCCTGACCACCTGGTGTGTGGTTCTGCTCCTGCTTTTTCTACCTGCCCATTCACCAGAACTTGGAGAGCACTCTGAGAGACAGAAGCAGAGGATATCCACAGCCTGTAGTCAGGAAGCAGGGAAAGGCCCATAGCCTTGGGATGACAGGAGACTTAGTTTTTAAGCTGAAAGGTGTAACAATAACACAATTCAAAAATCTGAGCCAGGACCACCAGTGTGAAGGTTCACTGGCAAGATGAGTAGGACCCAAAAGCTCTGAGCAGGCAAAGGCAAATTGTCTTTCAAGAACTGAACGCCTTGCTTAAGCACACCAACTTCTTTAAAAAGGTGAACTTTTTTACATTTCTGAAGGGAAAAGTGTTTCCAGATTAGTATTCTGCCCCTGCCAAATGATTAGTCAGGTGGGAGGGTGAATTTCAGACATTTTTAAGACATTCAACAA